>NC_045441.1:41769155-41883430 GCF_002776525.5 Piliocolobus tephrosceles
GTTTGAGTTCTTTGTAGATTCTGGATATTAGCCCTTTGTCAGATGAGTAGATTGCAAAAATTTTCTCCCATTCTGTAGGTTGCCTGTTCACTCTGATGGTAGTTTCTTTTGCTGTGCAGAAGCTCTTTAGTTTAATTAGATCCCATTTGTCAATTTTGGCTTTTGCTACCATTGCTTTTGGTGTTTTAGACATGAAGTCCTTGCCCATGCCTATGTCCTGAATGGTATTGCCTAGAAGAAGGTTTTCTTCTAGGGTTTTTATGGTTTTAAGTCTAACATTTAAGTCTCTAATCCATCTTGAATTCATCTTCGTATAAGGAGTAAGGAAAGGATCCAATTTCAGCTTTCTACTTATGGCTAGCCAATTTTCCCAGCACCATTTATTAAACAGGGAATCTTTTCCCCATTTCTTGTTTCTCTCAGGTTTGTCAAAGATCAGATGGCTGTAGATGTGTGGTATTATTTCTGAGGGCTCTGTTCTGTTCCATTGGTCTATATCTCTGTTTTGGTACCAGTACCATGCTGTTTTGGTTACTGTAGCCTTGTAGTGTAGTTTGAAGTCAGGTAGTGTGACGCCTCCAGCTTTGTCCTTTTGACTTAGGATTGTCTTGGCAATGCGGGCTCTTTTTTGGTTGCATATGAACTTCAAAGCAGTTTTTTCCAATTCTGTGAAGAAGCTCATTGGTAGCTTGATGGGGATGGCATTGAATCTATAAATAACCTTGGGCAGTATGGTCATTTTCACGATATTGATTCTTCCTATCCATGAGCATGGTATGTTCTTCCATTCGTTTGTGTCCTCTTTGATTTCACTGAGCACTGGTTTGTAGTTCTCCTTGAAGAGGTCCTTTACATCCCTTGTAAGTTGGATTCCTAGGTATTTTATTCTCTTTGAAGCAATTGTGAATGGAAGTTCATTCCTGATTTGGCTCTCTGCTTGTCTGTTACTGGTGTATAAGAATGCGTGTGATTTTTGCACATTAATTTTGTATGCTGAGACTTTGCTGAAGTTGCTTATCAGCTTACGGAGATTTTGGGCTGAGATGATGGGGTTTTCTAAATATACAATCATGTCATCTGCAAACAGGGACAATTTGACTTCTTCTTTTCCTAACTGAATACCCTTGATTTCTTTCTCTTGCCTGATTGCCCTAGCCAGAACTTCCAACACTATGTTGAATAGGAGTGGTGAGAGAGGGCATCCCTGTCTTGTGCCATTTTTCAAAGGGAATTTTTCCAGTTTTTGCCCATTCAGTATGATATTAGCTGTGGGTTTGTCATAAATAGCTCTTATTTTTTTGAGGTACGTTCCATCAATACCGAATTTGTTGAGCGTTTTTAGCATGAAGGGCTGTTGAATTTTGTCAAAGGCCTTTTCTGCATCTATTGAGATAATCATGTGGTTCTTGTCTTTGGTTCTGTTTATATGCTGGATTACGTTTATTGATTTGCGAATGTTGAACCAGCCTTGCATCCCAGGGATGAAGCCCACTTGATCATGGTGGGTAAGCTTTTGGATGTGCTGATGAATCCGGTTTGCCAGTATTTTATTGAGGATTTTTGCATCAATGTTCATCAGGGATATTGGTCTAAAATTCTCTTTTTTTGTTGTGTCTCTGCCAGGCTTTGGTATCAGGATGATGTTGGCCTCATAAAATGAGTTAGGGAAGATTCCCTCTTTTTCTATTGATTGGAATAGTTTCAGAAGGAATGGTACCAGCTCCTCCTTGTACCTCTGGTAGAATTCAGCTGTGAATCCATCTGGTCTTGGACTTTTTTTGGTGGGTAGGCTATTAATTGTTGCCTCAATTTCAGAGCCTGCTATTGGTCTATTCAGGGATTCAACTTCTTCCTGGTTTAGTATTGGGATAGTGTAAGTGTCCAGGAAATTATCCATTTCTTCTAGATTTTCTAGTTGATTTGCCTAGAGGTGTTTATAGTATTCTTTGATGGTAGTTTGTATTTCTGTGGGATCGGTGGTGATATCCCCTTTATCATTTTTTATTGCGTCTATTTGATTCCTCTCTCTTTTCTTCTTTATTAGTCTTGCTAGCGGTCTGTTAATTTTGTTGACCTTTTCAAAAAACCAACTCCTGGATTCTCTGATTTTTTGGAGGGTTTTTTGTGTCTCTATCTCCTTCAGTTCTGCTCTGATCTTAGTTATTTCTTGCCTTCTGCTAGCTTTTGAGTGTGTTTGCTCTTGCCTCTCTAGTTCTTTTAATTGTGATGTTAGAGTGTCAATTTTAGATCTTTCCTGCTTTCACTTGTGGGCATTTAGTGCTATAAATTTCCCTCTACACACTGCTTTAAATGTGTCCCAGAGATTCTGGTATGTTGTATCTTTGTTCTCATTGGTTTCAAAGAACATCTTTATTTCTGCTTTCATTTCGTTATGTACCCAGTAGTCATTCAGGAGCAGGTTGTTCAGTTTCCGTGTAGCTGAGTGGTTTTGATTGAGTTTCTTAGTCCTGAGTTCTAGTTTGATTGCACTGTGGTCTGAGAGACAGTTTGTTATAATTTCCGTTCTTTTACATTTGCTGAGGAGTGCTTTACTTCCAATTATGTGGTCAATTTTGGAATAAGTGTGATGTGGTGCTGAGAAGAATGTATATTCTGTTGATTTGGGGTGGAGAATTCTGTAGATGTCTATTAGGTCCGCTTGGTGCAAAGATGAGTTCAATTCCTGGATATCCTTGTTAAGTTTCTGTCTCGTTGATCTGTCTAATGTTGACAGTGGAGTGTTGAAGTCTCCCATTATTATTGTATGGGAGTCTAAGTCTCTTTGTAAGTCTCTAAGGACTTGCTTTATGAATCTGGGTGCTCCTGTATTGGGTGCATATATATTTAGGATAGTTAGCTCTTCCTGTTGAATTGATCCCTTTACCATTATGTAATGGCCTTCTTTGTCTCTTTTGATCTTTGATGGTTTAAAGTCTGTTTTATCAGAGACTAGGATTGCTACCCCTGCTTTTTTTTTTTTGTTGTTCTCCATTTGCTTGGTAGATCTTCCTCCATCCCTTTATTTGGAGCCTATGTATGTCTCTGCATGTGAGATGGGTCTCCTGAATACAGCAGACTGATGGGTCTTGACTCTTTATCCAGTTTGCCAGTCTGTGTCTTTTAATGGGAGCATTTAGTCCATTTACATTTAAGGTTAATATTGTTATGTGTGAACTTGATCCTGCCGTTATGATATTAACTGGTTATTTTGTTCATTAGTTGATGCAGTTTCTTCCTAGCCTCGATGGTCTTTACATTTTGGCATGTTTTTGCAATGGCTGGTACTGGTTGTTCCTTTCCATGTTTAGGGCTTCCTTCAGGGTCTCTTGTGAGGCAGGCCTGGTGGTGACAGAATCTCTAAGCATTTGCTTATCTGTAAAGGATTTTATTTCTCCTTCACTGATGAAACTTAGTTTGGCTGGATATGAAATTCTGGGTTTAAAATTCTTTTCTTTAAGAACGTTGAATATTGGCCCCCACTCTCTTCTGGCTTGTAGAGTTTCTGCAGAGAGATCTGCTGTCAGTCTGATGGGCTTCCCTTTGTGAGTAACCTGACCTTTCTCTCTGGCTGCCCTTAACATTTTTTCCTTCATTTCAACTTTGGTGAATCTGGCAATTATGTGTCTTGGAGTTGCTCTTCTGGAGGAGTATCTTTGTGGCCTTCTCTGTATTTCCTGAATTTGAATGTTGGCCTGCCCTACTAGGTTGGGGAAGTTCTCCTGGATGACATCCTGAAGAGTGTTTTTCAACTTGTTTCCATTCTCCCCCTCACTTTCAGGCACCCCAATCAGACGTAGATTTGGTCTTTTTACATAATCCCATACTTCTTGAAGGCTTTGTTCATTTTTTTCTTCTTTTTTCTTTTGGTTTCTCTTCTCGCTTCTTTTCATTCTTTTGATCCTCAATCGCTGATACTCTTTCTTCCAGTTGATCGAGTAGGTTACTGAAGCTTGTGCATTTGTCACGTATTTCTCATGTCATGGTTTTCATCTCTGTCATTTCGTTTATGACCTTCTCTGCATTAATTAGTCTAGCTGTCAATTCTTCCACTCTTTTTTCAAGATTTTTAGTTTCTTTGCGCTGGGTACGTAATTCCTCCTTTAGCTCTGAGAAGTTTGATGGACTGAAGCCTTCTTCTGTCATTTCGTCAAAGTCATTCTCTGACGAGCTTTGATCCGTTGCTGGCGATGAGCTGTGCTCCTTAGCAGGGGGAGATGCACTCTTATTTTTTGAATTTCCAGCTTTTCTGCCCTGCTTCTTCCCCATCTTCATGGTTTTATCTGCCTCTGGTCTTTGATCATGGTGACGTACTGATGGGGTTTTGGTATAGGTGTTCTTCCTGTTTGATAGTTTTCCTTCTAATAGTCAGGACCTTCAGCTGTAGGTCTGTTGGAGATTGCTTGAGGTCCACTCCAGACCCTGTTTGCCTGGGTATCAGCAGCAGAGGTTGCAGAAGATAGAATATTGCTGAACAGAGAGTGTACCTGTCCGATTCTTACTTTGGAAGCTTCCTCTCAGGGGTGTACTCCACCCTGTGGAGTGTGGGGTGTCAGACTGCCTCTAGTGGGGGATGTCTCCCAGTTAGGCTACTCAGGGGTCAGGGACCCACTTGAGCAGGCAGTCTGTCCCTTCTCAGATCTCAACCTCCATGTTGGGAGATCCACTGCTATCTTCAAAGCTGTCAGACAGAGTCGTTCACGTCTGCACAGGCCTCTGCTGCCTCCCCTGTTATTTTTTAGCTGTGCCCTGTCCCCAGAGGCGGAGTCTACAGAGACAGGCAGGTTTCCTTGAGCTGCTGTGAGCTCCACCCAGTTCGAGCTTCCCAGCGGCTTTGTTTACCTACTTAAGCCTCAGCAATGGCAGGCGCCCCTCCCCCAGCCTCCCTGCTGCCTTGCGGTTAGATTGCCACAGACTGCTGTGTTAGCAAGGAGGGAGGCTCCGTGAGCATGGGACCCTCCCGGCCAGGTGTGGGGTATATTCTCCTGGTGGGCCCGTTTGCTTACAGTGCAGTATTGGGGTGGGAGTTACCCGATTTTCCAGGTGTTGTGTGTCTCAGTTCCCCTGGCTAGGAAAAGGGATTCCTTTCCCCCTTGCGCTTCCCAGGTGAGGCGATGCCTCGCCCTGCTTCAGCTCTCGCTGGTGGAGCTGCAGCAGCTGACCAGCACCGATTGTCCGGCACTGCCTAGTGAGATGACCCCAGTACCTCAGTTGAAAATGCAGAAATCACCGGTCTTCTGTGTCGCTCGTGCTGGGAGTTGGAGACTGGAGCTGTTCCTATTCGGCCATCTTGCTCCACCCCCTTTTATTTATATTTTTAAAAATTAGATATGGGCTCTTACTCTATCACCCAGGTTGGTGAGCAGTAGCTCAATCATAGCTTACTGCAACCTTGAAATCCTTAACTCAAGCAATCATCCTGCCTCAGCCTCCCAAATAGCTGGGACTACAGGCACACTTCACCTGGATGATCTTATTTGGACATTTGCTATGTCCAAATCTCATGTTGAAATGTAATCCCCAGTGTTGGAGGTGGGACTGGTGGGAGATGATTAGATTATGGGGATGAATTTCTCATGAATGGTTTAGCACCATCCCCTGAGGCCCTCCTTGAAATATAGTGAGTGCTTTCTCTTGACATCTGGTCTTTTAAAAGTGTGTGGTACCTTTCTCTGCTTCTTACTGTTGCTTTTGCCATGTGACATGCCTGCTCCCCCTTTGCCTTCCACCATGATTGGAAGCCTTCTCAGGCCTTCCCAGGAGCAGATTCTAGTACTCTGCTTCCTGTACAGCCTGTAGAGTTGTGAGCCGATTAAACTTCTTTTCTTTATAAATCACCCAGTCTCAGATATTTATTTAGAATAATGCATGAATGGCCTGGTACACAGGATAATTTATTTTATTTCGTTTTATTTTTGCAGATGCAAGGTCTCACTTTGTTTGCCATGCTGGTCTCAAACTCCTGCTTTCAAGCAATGATTTCATCTAGGCCTAGCAAATTGTGGGGATTTCAAGCATGAGCCACCTCACCTGGTGCAATGCTTCTTTATGTTTGTTCACATGTTTATTATTTTATTTTTCATTTCTTCCAATATTTCAATCTTTTGTCTGGAAGTTTGCTACTTCTCATACTATGTTTTTGGAAATTCTTTCCTAAGATTATTTTGAAAGCAAATTTCTCATTAATTTTTAAACTGAAATAATCTTTCTTCTACCCTGATTTGTAAAACATTATTTTCTTGTGCTTTTCTTAATTGAAAGTTATTTCCCATCACCACACAATGAAGATGAATTTTCCTACTATCTTCTGACTTCCAATATGTATGCTCTCACATATTTATTTATTATAATTTTCTCTCTACCTTAAAAATAGTCTTCCTCACTGTTTCTCATTTTCTGTTACTGTTTTTCGGTTTCACTTAGATTTTCTATTTATTCTACTGAAATATGTTGTGCTTCCTGTGTCTGTAAGCCCATCAATCTTAGAACTTTCTAAACCATTATGTTTTCAAAGCTTTATTCTCATAACTTTTTTCCTTTCTGCAGATCTGTGTAAACGTTTACTGTTGTTCTATTCCTTGCCTCCACATCTCAGAAGTTTTTGAAATTTTTATTTCTCAAATTTATCATCTCCTAATATCTTTGTGTTCATTCTGAGAAATTTTTTTGATCCTTTCTCCAGCTCAACAAATCTCTTTTAAATTATGTATACTCTGATACTTAACCTTTCCATTGAGTATTTTATAGAAATTATGATTTAATACAACTTTACATGAAAATTTTATAACTGTAAATTTAATATAAAATTGAATTAAATATTTATTCTAGAATAGACCAACAGTTAAAAATTCTATGTCTAAGCTCTTAAACCAGAAACATGAGCAGACAATTTCCATTCTGCTTCCAGAAAAAGAGAGCGGTTGTTTGCTTGGTTGGTTGACTGGTTGGCTGATTGATTGATATCCACCTGTTCCTTTGCCTGCAGGATGTAGCCTCCTCAAAATGTCCCAGCTGTATGTGGATGTGGTGATTATTTCCCTGTGTTTTTGCTCATTACAACTAAAATTCTTATTTTTGGAAGGCATTTGTCTTCAAGATATCCAGGTGTCTAGTTTCATATTAGTATCTATCTCTGAGTGAATTCCTGTACATTTATATTGCCTCAGCATTATTCTTTGACTGTAAGTTGTGCTTTCTCATACCAGACACAGGGCTTAGTCACCCTTGACACAATTTCTAGTTCTCTGCCCTCCCCAGTTCCTCAAGGCCGTCAATTCAGATAACTGCTTTATACAAGCAGCTCCTGGTGACCACCTTTTCATGGGACAGCTCACTGCAACCTACTCAACTTGTCCTACTGATTCCCATGTCCCGTGTGAACTGCACAGATATGGTGTAGTGACCATCTCTCAGTCATACTGTGACTCCACATAGCTCATGCTTGCTTGCTTGAAACCCACCCATCAGAATGTCGCAAGGGAAACCTGCTTGGTACCCTGGGACCCAATAAAAGCTTCAGCTCACAAGTCCCCCCACCTCTCTCTTGCTCTCCACTCAGTACATCAGTGTATATGTCCCAGACAGCTCCCACTTTCCACTGGCCTTCCAAGTGTGCTGCCCCCTGCTCTGTGGTATCTGTGAGTATTAAACTGATTCTGTTATTTCATGTGTTTTGTCAAGTGGCTTCATCTTACCAATACACCAAAACCTAATTTCTTTTCTGATCCTGTTCTCCCAGAGAGTTGCTATCTTCATAGGAATAAACTGAACACGTGTCAGACAAGAGCCACAAGGGAATCTTCCAATATAAATAAGTTTCCTGTGAGAGTCACACCTGGTCACACTTCAGCATTAGGCCATCTTCTACAATAAAGAAGTACCCTGAAAGGCACACTATACACATCCACGAACAAATTCCTTGAGCCCTATCATGGCAGGGCTGAGGTTTAGAGCCATTCTCTAGAGAAAGACCTCAAGATCAAATTATGAAAACAAATAAGCAAATAGTCTCCTATCTACTTTGATATATGTCTTATCATTTTTGCAAGCTCTTTTTTTTTTTTTTTTTTTTTTGAGACGGAGCCTCGCTCTGTTGCCCAGGCTGGAGTGCAGTGGCACAATCTCGGCTCACTGCAACTCCTGCCTCCTGGGTTCAAGTGATTCCCCTGCCTCAGCCTCCCAAGTAGCTGGGACTACAGGAGTGAGCCACCATGCCTGGCTGATTTTTGTATTTTTAGTAGAGACAGGGTTTCACCATTTTGGACAGGCTGCTCTCAACCCCTGACCTCGTGATCTGCCCGCCTCAGCCTCCCAAACTGCTGGGATTACAGGCGTGGGCCACCGCATCTGGCCCACATCTAAATATTTTTTAGTAGAAAGACTTTTTGACTATGTACTTCATAGTACTGTTGGAAGATGAAATTTGTGGTTATTTTTATAACTTAGTTATAGACCCTGATCATTAGGGACTCTGCAACTTAATCATTACTATCCTAAAAAAAGCAATGAGACATTATGACTGCAAACTTCCAAATGTGATTGTACACATGTAATATCTGAAATCTTTAAAGAGAGATAAACAATAAAGTCAATGTTTGTTATTTTTGGTCCAAGGCTTCACACAGGTGAATATCCTTCACTACTAAGTATACATGCTGGTATTATATACCTTAGAAGAGAATAACAGAACTGTTTCTAGACAAAATTGGCAACAAAATAAACATTGAGGTAGCTGTGCCTTTTCCATTTTTGCAGGAAAATCAATTTTAGTCTATAAATGACCAAGTTCCTGGATAATTTAAAATGTAATTAAATCAGAGACTGTGAATCTAAGTTTAGATCCAAAATTTCATGATTAAATATTGCTGAGAACAGAAATTACAAACTATTTTATTGTTTCCTGTAGCATAGTCTAATGGATTTTGAAGAACGTACCTTCTAAAACTGGCTTTTATGTAGGAAATTTCTGAAATATTTAAGCAAATACACCTGAGAAGGAATGAATACACTTGACACAAACCTCCATTACTTCAGATATGTATAATGGTCATAACATTTTCTAAGTTATTCCTTTAATAATATTCCTTTAATGCAGTCTTACTAGTTTGGGTCTCTTCTTGGACTAATGTAAATGCTCAAAACAAATCGTAGTTTAGAATTTGGATTGTAAGTCTTGTACATAACCAGTAAACTATGTATGCCAATAAACTCATGTGTCTCAAAAATAGCAGTTTAAAAATAAGTGTGGCAAACTATGCAGTAAAATCATAATTCCCTCATTAGTTTGATGATTTATTGCATGAAATATAAACCTCTGAGCAATGGCAGATGCCTCTGTGGGAAATAACTTTAGAATATCCTCACAGGTTCATCTCATGTCTCAGTGTGTTGAGAAACAGGATGTTGCTGAAACATGTGTGTCATGTGTTCTAATTTTGATCTGTACTTATAAACTATTCATTCGTATACATACTTCAAAGGATATATTAAAAGAACTGTGTATACTATTTGGTTTCTAAAAAGGAGATCCTGCCCTTTGCAACAACATAGATGAACCTGGAAAATGTTATGCTAACTGAAATAAACCAGACACTGAAGGACAAACACTTCATGATCTCACTTATATGAAGAATCTAAAATAGACTCAGAGAAGCAGAGAGTAGAATGATGGCTGCCAAGGGCTGAGAGGAGGGGACAATGTTGAGTTGAGTTATAGTGGATGTAAAGTTTCCTTCATGAAGGATGAATCACTTCTAGAGATCTCCTGTACAGCACTGCACCTGCGCTTCAAGATGTGTTAAGAGAGTAGATCTCATGTTGAGTTCTTAGCACAGTAAACAATAACAACAAGTCTGCATAGTAGCCCATGGAAACTTTGTTGGCACCAACTCTCTGAATCTGCCCAAAGCTTTCTTCATCAGCTCCAATTCTACGCTAGTGCCACTCTGCAGGTAGCATGAGGCTCATCCATCTCAGGTGTGAATATGTTTAGGCTGCTAATGAATCGTGTTCTGGGAACTACAGAAATGATGATGCTCCTATCTTTCCTTTGAACTACCAAATTTGCTCGTCTCTGGGGTAGTTCAAACTTGAATTGCTCTCATGGTAGTGAAATGGCAGAAAGTCTCACATTATTCCTGTTGATTTCCAAAGCCAAGTTTTACCTAGGTATTACCTGTTCTGATTTTTTGTTTGGAGTGTCAGAAAAAAGGTAAGATTTTAGAGAAAGGCTTCAGACCAAGCAGTGTTGGGAAAAGGAAGGAAAATGTAGATATCAATTGGCACGAGCAAGACAAAGTGAAAAATATATACAAGTACTTGTACTTTCTAATTTCTATTTAGAGATAAAAGTTTGGAACAACTAGGGTTAAGTAGGCATAGTTTTCATCCCTTTGTAAGAGTAGATAACTCACAATGATGGAACAATAAAATAAAATCTGAAGAATTACTAATTATAGGTATTTACATAATAAAATATGAAGCATATGCTTCCTTTACAGCTTAGTATTGAGTTATAATACATGGATTGCAGCAAATAAATATCATAAAAAGTGTAAAATAATAAACATGATTTCTGAGTAAACTATGTTTATTTGAGATTAAATATAGTTTTCTCTCAACATTATTTTTGCAGGCAAACAAAATTTTTAAGACATTATATTTTTAGGAATCTCTCTTTCATGAAAAAAGGAATGTTTTCTGTGATTTTAAGATCCTCAGCAGAACATAGTAACAGTTTTGCACCTAAAGTAAAACACTCTCTCAGCTTGACTGTTTTATGTGTGAATTTTCTTCAGGCTAAAAATCAATTTGGGAGAAAGAAAGTAATTTTCGAGGAAGTGCCATCTCCATTCACACTTACATGGACGAATCAAGTGCAAAGAGGAGACTAGGGGAAAAAGTGATATGTCACCATAGTAACTAACTAATGCTATGCCTATATTTTCTTATAAAAATTAGAGTTAAGCAGGAGGTCAAATTCGTTTTACCCCACTTGAGGTTTTAGAGTCCAAAAAAAAAAACCGTGAAATTCATTTTTTTCCTAATAATTCATGTTTTCCCAACAGGTTATAATTTTCCCTGAAAGCTAAGCTGCAGGCAGGGTCCGTTGAAGAGGAAGTCCCTCAGCCCTAACCTGAGATCATTCGTATGTGAATTGACACAAATAGGGTGTCTGCAGAGGCTACAAGGCCAAGTCCTGCCCACAGAGGCTGAGCTTCCACTTCCTCTCCATGAGTCATCCCGGCATTGAACATGCCCTTGAAAGGACAGAGCTCTGGGTGGACTGCTCTGAGCCAAAATTGAAGAGGAGATAATTCTAGGAGAAATGACTGGATATAGAGATAAGGAAATAAATCTCAGACATGTAGAAGGAAAATTGTCCATGATACGCCCAGATTGAATTTGGTGACTTCTTTCTGTTCTTTTATATGAAGGTCAGCCAGGTACAGTCACAGGAGAAGACACAGCAGGAGCTCAGGAAAACTATGTTTGTTAAGCTCCCCCATCCTAGGTACAGCAGGCACCCATGTTTCACAGGTCATACATGGAAGCACAAACCTTGGTCAGGAGGCTGAGGGGCAGGAACATGGGGAAAGACTAGGCCAGGCCATTACTGGAATTTCTGCAGGGAAGTCAAGGCAGAGCAGGTGAGCAGTTTAGGGCTGGCTAGTTTGCAGAATTTCAGTGGGCTCTAAGCTGAAAGAATGATCTCCAGTTACCTGGTACCTGGCCAAGACATGATTAAACAGAGCAATATTGCCTCCTGGGGTGCCAGGGCCAGATAGAAGAGGTAGGGCTCCGAATCTGTTAGTTTGCATACCAGAGAGGCACTCCCGTCTGGGCCCTTTATATGGAAGACTTGGCTAACCCCAGGAAGGGCAGTTGCTTCCCTAACAGGAAAGTATGTAACATGTCAAAACACCGTAATATAGAGAAAACGAAAAGTAAAAACAATCCAGTGACTTATTAATTTTTATTGATCATTAGAAGGAAGGATTATTTTTATGCCTATTTTGAAATAATTTTAATTAATTATATGCAAGATACAGGATATAGCAAGTGATATTTTATTTTGCAGATCATCTGTTAAGTATAGAGAGGTGTTAGTGCAGGATATCAGGAGACAGTATAGACACATGTTGTGGTGAGGAAACTTCACATTGGAGCACTGAATGTTGAATTATGATGAAGACTGGTGGCTCTAAAAGAGTAGATAACTCAGAAGTAGGGTTTCCAAGCAAGAGTTTGCTGAACACATGTGTAACGGCTAAACCTTTAGAGTCCGAATGAGAAAGGTGTGGCTGGGCCCCTGCTGCTCAGCACAGCGGCCTGCAGTCTGGTGTGATGATGTGATGAGGCAGGCTTGTCCCTGATGATAGGGTGCCATCTCACCTTGTTTTGTAAATACTCTCAGAGAGATTATTGGGGCACAGGGGGCCTGGAGAAAGGCAAGAGGAAGGAAAAGTGCAGAGAGGCGAGCATGAAAGTAAACTCCCCAGTTGCTCCTTGATTCGTAATCCATGGTACAGTAAAGATGTGTTACTGCCTGCTCGATGCTCCATACAGTGTTATGAGTTGCACTGATATTTTGTGACAATAGCAAATGTATAACTCATGGTTGGGAAATTGTTAGTAATGATAAGATTTTCATTCTAATTGTCTGATAAGTGTTTTTCTGAGTGGCATCTGCAAAATCTTATTGGAATGAATAACAGTCAATCGAGTCCTTTCAACTGTGCCAACAATGGAATGAATCCATGCATAGTCCAGTTCCAGCCAAAGCATCAGTAAACATTGACCAAAATGATCATATACACAGTAGATGAGGAATTACTCATATTGAAACACCAATTCCCTCATAGCAATAACCTCCACAAATACATACATTAAATCAGTATTTCATGGCATGAATAGATTTAATATGATCAATGGGTAGTTGTTGAGCTGTGAAAAGAGTTAAATCAAACCGCAGGTGAAAATTTATTATTTATTATTTTCTTATATTTCCACTGAAATATTCATGACAATCTACAAGGATTTAGAAACCACTGCATCTAGTAATATTAATAAGTGATCCATCAAATTATTGAAATGTATTCATGAATAAAGGCTTATATGCAGTCCTCAGGAAATATAATGGGGACACATAATGAGAAATGGTAGAAAATGTATATCTAGATGCTTCTTGTAGTAAAACTATAATTAGCTCAGAGTTATGGAATTCTTACTATATGTCAGGCATTATGTTAAATGCATTATCTTATGTAATCCTCTTTCAACACAGAGGTAGGAACTGTTATAGTACTCAATTTACCAATGAATAATGGGAAGTTAAAGAACTCACTAAGGTCACATAGTAAGCGATAAAAGCAGAAACTAAGAAACTTGCTGCACAGACTACACTTAACTAGAAGCCCAACTCACAGCCATTAGGATTTTGCCTACTAAAGGATTTTGAGTCCAGTGACACTGCAAAAACATGCTTGCTCTTTAGCCAAACCAGCCACTCACTTTCATCCCTCAATGTATAACCTCTCCAAGATAACCATTGGTTGGAAAAAGATCATCTATGCAAAAGGAGATGTGGCTGCTCCAGAAAGTGAGGAATGGCCTGTGTGCAGTTGGAAGCAGATTGTAGTAGTCCATTCTCACAGTACTATAAAGAACTGTTTGAGACTGGGTAATTTATAAAGAAAAGAAGTTTAATTGACTCACAGTTCTCCAGACTATACAGGAAGCATGGCTGGGAAGCCTCAGGGAACTTACAATCATGGCAGAAGGTGAAAGGTAAATGTGATAGTTAATATTGAGTATCAACTTGATTGGATTGAAGGATGCAAGGTATTGCTCCTGGGTGTGTCTGTGAGGGTATTGCCAAAAAAGATTAACATTTGAGTCAGTGGGCTGGGCAAGGCAAACTCACCCTTTTTCTGGGTGGGCATAATCTAATCACCTGCCAGGACAGCCAGAATATAAAGCAGGTAGAAAAACATGAAGAGATTAGACTGGCCTAGCCTCCTAGGCTACATCTTTCCCCTGTGCTGGATGCTTCCTGCCCTCAAACATCAGACTCCACGCTCTTCAGCTTTGGGACTCAGACTGACTTCCATGCTCCTCAGTCTGCAGACGGCCTGTTGTGGGACCTCACCTTGTGATCGTGTGAGTCAATATTCCTTAATAAACTCCCTTCTACAAATGCATCTATCCTATTAGTTCTGTGCCTCTAGAGAACCCTAATACATGAAGCAAGTATATCTTACCATGGCAGAGCAGGAGAGAGACAGAGAGCTAAGGGGGAAGTGCCACACACTTTTAAGCCATCAGATCTCCTGAGAACTCACTATCATAAGAACAGCAAGGGGGAAATCTTCCCCCATGATCCAATTACCTCCCACCAGGCCCCTTCTCTAATTCAGACATGAGATTTGGTCAGGGACATGAATCCAAACCATGCCACAGATCATCTCTTAGAAAAAAAGAGAGAAGATGTCTGTGGAGGTTGGGTGGAATTTTGCCCAATGTAATATACCTGGTCAATAATTCTATTCAGAATAGAAAGGGAGAAGAAAGTACCAGCAAATTTTATTCTAGTAAAAGTGATGGGAATATATCAGGGATTTTGAGACAGTAGCAGAGAATGTCTTTGAGGTTGAATAGCACATTCACCAAGGATACAGTTTGTCTCTGTAAACCAAGGCACCAGTGCCCAAGGCCGAAGCAGTGAAGTTCTCCACTGCCTAGTACTTACTATGTTGTATGTGCCTGCAGAGCTTCTAAACCTGATTCCTGAACAAAGCAGGGCTTCCATGAGCAGCCCTACTGTGCAAACTTTCTGCTTTAATTTGTTAGAGTAAATATTGTTTGCAACGCAATGTTCTAACCGGACTGCTAAAAATAAATTCCTTCTCTCAAAATAAGGCACATGTCCATTAAGTAATTCTCAAAGAACTTATTAAACAATACTACATGTCAGGCACATTAATACATCAGTACAAGAGAGAAAGAAGAATAACACAATTACATTTTAAAGAATCCAAACTAGTGGGAAATACATAAAAGACTCATTTGCAGGACAGTGAATTCAAATGTAAATAGAAAAAAGTATTAAACAAACATGGTTGTATGAGAACATATAGGAGGGTTAGAAAATCAAGTCTTGGGTTAGAGCTTTGGAATAAGAAAAACAAAACAACAGAGAATTGGAGAATTGACAGTGAGTTGAGTGAATTTATGCTTTAATCAGGAGAAGCGGTAGGAAGAGGTTTTCAGTCAGGTACAAATTTGCGTGCAAATCTTTGGAGATGAGAGATCTTCTGGCACTTTTAGGGATCTGGTGATGGGTCCAGAAGAGCAGTAACTTAGATGGAGAGGGGGAATTGCAAAGAAATGGTCTGCAGATCTGCGCAGGGGCATATGACAAGGATCCTCAGAAGCAGCCAGAGCACTGGGGAGGAAGTACATTACTGGGCTGGAGAGCAGATAGCCCACTATGCAAAAACGTATCAACTCTGTAAAAGGTACAAAGCCCACAAAATCTTGGCTACAAGCTGTGCTCGTCAAACATAATCTCAAATTAAAAAGCAGGAAGATTGAATTCTCTCAGCAACCTAGGGAAATTTTAGAATCGGCTCATTTAATGGTATTTAATGGTAAATTCTAGCACTAGCTAAAACTCTATTAAGGTGAGCAAACAGGGAACATTGACATCATGAAGCCAACAAAATATAATGAATTTAAAATAATGAAAAGATAAAGATAAAGAAAAGCTTTCCATACACAGGTTTGCTTCAAGAAAAAGAATTGCATTATAGAAAACGTCTTTGTAATCTTGATAGAATTCAGGGAGAAATTAACTCTATCAACATGGTAAGAACGATATGGCAATTCTATATATAATATAAATCTGCAAGCATCAGTAAGAAATATAGGACAACCCTGATAGAAAAATAGTTTCTCAGTGATGTGGGGACTAGGGTGTGGAAATATTAGATTTTCCCATTATTTCCTTTTCTCTAACAAAAAAAGTCAAAGGCCTGATAATTTTAAATTGTAGCACATATAAGCCAGATGACATCATTCTCAAACACTAGCAATCAAAGTTATTCACATTAAAAAGACTATGTTTATTTTCTGTCCTAATTAGTAAGAATCATGATTTTCTAGCAAAATAACCCTTCTCATACACTCTATGCTGATAGTAGTGATACAGAAGCAGGGCAGGGAAGTCCTGGGTAGAAAAGAGTGGGTCTGGCTGGGCACGGTGGCTCACACCTGTAATCCCAGCACTTTGGGAAGCCAAGGCAGGCGGATCACGAGGTCAGGGGATGGAGACCATCCTGGCTAACATGGTGAAATCCCGTCTCTACTACAAATACAAAAAATTAGCCAGGTGTGGCGGCGGGCGCCTGTAGTCCCAGCTACTCAGGAGGCTGAGGCAAGAGTGTGGTGTGAATCTGGGAGACAGAGCTTGCAGTGAGCTGAGATCACACCACTGCACTCCAGCCTGGGCGACAGAGCAAGATTCCATCTCAAAAAATATAAATAAATAAATAAATAAATAAATACATACATACATACATACATACATACATACATACATACATAATAGATTAGCTGGGCGTGGCGGTGGGCGCCTGAAGTCCCAGCTACTTGGGAGGCTGAGGCAGGAGAATGGTGTGAACCCGGGAGGCGGAGCTTACAGTGAGCCGAGATGGCACTGCTGCACTCCAGCCTGTAAGGTTCTGTTTCAAAAAAAAAATAAAAAAAAATAAAATAAAGAAAAGGGTGAGTCCCTGGCTATGGCTTCACCCTCAGGCCTATGCCCACGGACCTAGATGAGGACAGGCCCTCCTGTTTATGCACCTAAGTGTTGCCTTTTCCAAGAACCACCCTGGCCCCCTACTCCATCCTGTGCCAATAAAAATGCTGAGACTCTAGTGGGTACAGACACAAATGGCTGGATGTCCAGAGGTACACACTGGCAGAAGAACACACCAGCAGATGCGGGCAGGCCATCCACGTTGGAACAGCGCAGAGGCTGAGGGAATTTGGTTGGAGGAGAGTGTGGCTGAGGGGAATTTGATTGGAGGAAAGACCGGCCGCTGGGTGGCCCCACTCCATGGGAAGACCACCTTCCCACTCCATTCCCCATCAGGCCTCCCCATCCACCACCCAATAAAAAACCTTACATCCATCCTTGAAGCCCACATGTGATCCAATTTTTCTGGTATACTAAGACAAGAACCTGAAATACAGAAAGTTCTCTGTCCTTGTAATAAGGCAGAGGGTCTAACTGAGCTGTTGAACACAAGCCACCTGCAGGTGGCTAAGCTGAAAGGGCACACTCTAACATGCACTCACTGGGGCTTCAGGAGCTGTCAACGCTCAACCCTGGAGGCTGCCATGGCGTCGGAGCCCCAAGACCTGCCTGTCTGCATCCTCCCTCTAGGGGTATGAGCAACAGGGTACTGAAGAAGCAAGCCACAACTCCATCACGTGCCCTATCATGGGGGGTAAGGGAACTTTTCCCATTTCAGTAGGAGTTTAAATAGGCAGATTTAAAATAAAAATTGTCAATGGCTGGGCCAGGGGCTGTGGCTCACGCCTGTAATCCCAGCACTTTGGGAGGCAGAAGTGGGTGGATCATATGAGATCAGGAGTTCGAGACCAGCCTGGCCAACATGGTGAAACCCTGTCTCTAGTAAAAATGCACAAAAAAAATTAGCCCGACATGGTGGCTCGTGCCTCTAAACCCGGCTACTTAGGAAGCTGAGGCAGGAAAATCTCTGGAACCCAGGAGGCAGAGGTTGCAGTGAGCCAACATCTTCCCTTTGCACTCCAGCCTGGGAGACAAAGCGAGAATCCCTCTGAAAAAAAAAAAAAAAAAAAAGCCATTGTCACTAGCTATGAAATCATTTTTTTCTTCTAAAAATAATTGAACTATTTCACTTTTTTGAATATATTAACAAAAAGTTTTCTATATGAATGTTCAATCATATAGCATTTGAAATTAAAAATATTAGAAGTAATCTAAAATTCAAGAACACAGAAATTGATTAAATAATATGTGCTACATCCTTCTGGAAGGATTACCACTACCAAGAGGCTTTAAGAGCACAGGTGGTGAGATAATAGATTGCACAGTCCTCATGCTCCATATATTCCATATATTGTAAAGTGAGAAGACCATTTTCAAAGCTGTATATACAATGCAATTTCAATTATGTAAAAGTTTTGTGTGGCTGTGAATGCTGACTTCATCTAGTTGTTTTATAACCAGCAATTCAAAATTTCATCGGATTTTCTGCATATTACCAGGTAGAAAATATTATGCACCTATTTATGTTGATAGGTATTTATTTAAGTCAAAGAGCATATTACACATAAATTTTATTTGACAATATTTGCTTATCTTTTGCAACATTTTAGCATAAAATTATTTTATGGAAAATAGTTACAGTAAGAGTTAAAAGAATTTCCTCACCGTGTTTTCACCACTGCGAAGAATCTTGATGAGATTTCCAACTGCTACACCTTCCAACAGATTCCAAATTACCCTAAGAACATCTTACAGAACTTCTGTGGCCCACTATAGTTATTTTATTTCATGCTTTGCAGACAGATATGAAACATATGCCTCCCTGCCAACAAACTCCTACCAAGGAAGACATGGCTGATTATCTGATGTCGTTTGAATAACATCATCTTTGGGAATCTCTCTTTCTCAAAACCAGTGTTCAGTGTGCTGCCAATAATCTGCTTTGGAGGCATGAACAATTATTGTTAATTTAAAAATTCCCCCTAAGAGATGAAATAGTCCTTTCCTCTCATTTTATTATACCTAATATGCTCACGGGAGATTTGGAATGAGACGCTTGGCATCAAGGTTACCATCAACCGTTCCTCTCAGGAAAAAAAAAAATCATAAAAAAGCAAAGTAGACAGGAGAGTATTGACTAGGATTTTATTTTGCTATGATGGCTGAATATCTGAGTTACTTTAAAAAATTATTATTAACACTTTTTATGGAATATTAAAGATATATAAAGGTTGATGAGAGGAGCTAAATTATTATTTTAATGACAACCTGAAATCACAGAAATCCTAAAATTTTTGTTATAGAGAAGAGTCACATATATATAACCACCACCACGCCTGGCTAATTTTTTCATATTTTTAGTAGAGACGGGGTTTCACCATGTTATTCAGTATGGTCTTGATCTCCTGACCTCATGATCTGCCCATCTCGGCCTCCCAAGGTGCTGGGATTACAGGTGTGAGCCACTGCACCCAGCCTCCAACAGAAGATTTAAAATATTTCATATAAAATGTCTCTAGATAATATAGTAAGGTAAAAGGCAACATTGACATTAAAGTTGCACACGTTTCGTTATTGTTTTCCTAATCCAGGTATTTATTTAGTTGTTTATTTATTTTAGATTTGGGGGTGCATGTGCAGGCTTGCTACATGGATATACTGTGTAATGGTGAGGTTTGGGCTTCACCCAAATAGTGAACATTGTACCAAATGGGTAAGTTTTCAATCCTCACCTCCTTCTCATCCTCCCCCTTTTTCAAGTCCCCAGTATCTATTTTCCTCTGTATGGCCATGTGTACCGATTGTTTAGCCCCCACTCATAAGTGAGAATATTCAGTATTTGATTTTGTTTCTTCTAATCCAGTCTATTCAAACGTCATTCTTTCTCCTCTGCCTTGCAGCTCCAAGGCCTCCTTCACCCTCAGCCACTCATTCATAACAGAACCACTCATTCAAAACAGAACCATTCATTCACAACAGAACTTCCAGCAAATTTTCACCACTGCCTCTTCTACCTGCAGGTACCCCAGCCATCCATGCTTAGCTCTTCGCTAAGCCTAGAACAGACCCTCATTCGAGCACTAGGGACCAAACCTCCCTGCCGACCAACAGGTGTTGCTTCAGCAGTTTCCAATCCCTCTTTCTGTCAAAAACTGGTGAAACATTAGTTTTTCACCTCTATACTTTTAATTCTCATCAATATACAAGTATTGTGCTATTACTCCCATTATGAAAGAAAATCTCACTTGACTCCACTTCCAGTATACATGCACCCTGTTTTGATGACCTTTTTTGTTTTAAATCAAAATACTTTAATAGAATTATCTCTGTCTCCAAACCCATTCATTCAATTTCCTCTCAACTCTATTACAATCAGTGGCTTAAAAGCACCATTCACAGACACTGCCTCCACTTGACTAATGCCAGCACTCGGTAATTCTCAATCTTTTATGACGTGTTCAAGTAACTACAGCTGGGATAGTTGCCCCCCCCCCCCCCCCCAGAAACCTATCATTCACAGACTTCCAGAATGCCATATTCTCCTGGCCTGCTGGTTTTAGTCTCTTTCTCTTGTTCCTTACACCGCAACCCGAACTGTCCCAGATCTCAGTTCTGAGAGCTCTCTTCTCAGACACACTTTTGGTGAGCTGCTTGAAATATCTACTCTACTCTGAAAAGTTCATTTACAGACTCGACCACTCCACTGTAGAACATATCCGCGGAACCATGTGCCTTCCCTGCATTGCCACTGCATGCCAGACACCACAATGTAAACACACACCTAAACAGTACCAATGTCTGCTGCACTTACAGTCTTCCTTTCGGTTTATTTGAACTAAATACCTGCAATTGATGAAAGAGACTTCTGCCTCCTTGTATTTATTTTTCTCATACCCACAGCCGTCTCATCATTTGTGTTCCACCCTCAAAATCCAACCTGAAGGTGATCACTTTGCATGACTTCCACTGCCATTAACCTCACTCAAGCCCTGACTCTGATTGACTGATTACTGCAGTTGTCTCTTATTAGGGCCCTCCGTTCTACCCATTTCTTTTCCCTGTTTATGCTTAGCACAGCAGCCCAATGAGCCTTGCAACATGCATGCAAACCTTTGCTAAGAATCATCTCATGGCCTGCTGCATCACTCAGTGGAAAGGGCAAGTCATCTAGAAGAGACTGCAAGGCTTTGACAAGCAAGCGCCCAATATTCTTCTGACTCCATCTCTACTATTGTCTGCCTCCCCAGCTCATCTCCAGGACATCAGACTCTGGGCTCTTCTGCAAACATGCCAGCCCTGAACCCATCTTTGGACCTCTGCACTTGCTGGTTCCTTGTTTAGGAACAGTCTTCCTCCAAAGTCCATGAGACACAAATTTTGGCTCAAATGTTACCTTTTTAAAGTAATGTTTCCAACAGCCTTTGTTGCAACTCTTCCTGATATGTCGGCTTCATCTTTACTCATTAAACATATCACCTTTGAGCAGCCCTAACTTACTTCTTCAGCTTGCCATTTGATTCTGTACTATAAATGTAAACTTGGTGAAAGCAGAAGTTTTGTATGTGTTTAACCGCAGTCATCCATACTTCAAATAGTTTACAACATCTAGTGTGTGCTCTAAATATATTTTTTGAATGAATTAAGAATGTGGTTTTTCAAAGTCCTTCCCAAAGCATTCTTGCTTTTATGTTTAAATGCTATGTTTAATGTGCACCACTGCCTAGTTAGATAGGGAAAATTGAACGTTGTAGCCTCTGGAGTCAGAGTCCTGAGCTCTAAACTCAGCTGTGCAAGCCACCACTGATAGACCTCCATTTCCTTCTTTGTACAATTAGGGATATTCACAACACCTATCTCATGGGGTTGTGGGGAGAACAGAATGAGTAACTCCAAGTAAAATCATTTAAAGAACTAAATAGATACTGTATAAGTGTTCACTGTTATGAATTCTGTTACATTTTCAGGTTTTATTTTATGTGCCAAGGGTGTGTGTTTGAAAAAGAGGTTTTTGTTTTTATTTATTTTTTTTGGAGACATCATATAACATCAGGTTTCACCATATGCTAATGTTGTCACGATTTGGTCTTTGTTATTCTCATAATCTGTTAGCAGGAGCAACTCTTGTCTCTTGGTTGCTAAAGAAGAGCAGAGTCCTGGAACTTATGTAGAGATTTGGAAAGATTGGGAGGAGGGAGAGCTGCTCTGAGTGGAATTTAGATGTAACTGGCTTAGAGGAATATGGTCTGAACTCATTTGCCTAGAGTTCCTCCAGCCAGGAGCAGTTAAATTAGATAATTACCTCTTGGGTTAAACATCTCAAATGATGTTTAGTGAAAACGAATTGGAGGGAATAGACACACTGTGTTCTAAATATTAATTAAGGGTGCCAAAATTTTAGACCTTTTTATCTTATGTTGTTCTTAGCCTCCTCTCTTGCTCACTTTCTCTCTCTCTCTTTAATCTTTCTTAGTTTTCTCTATATAAGGTATCTGTGTTGCCATCTTCCCTGTATATTTCTAGAAATAACAAAATTAAATTTCTTAATATAAAATAAAAAATTAACTTTTGGATTATGGTGTCATCTGATCAATAGCCACAGTACAGCCTCATCAACTTTTCAGTATAGAACACATAAATGCAAAAGAAGACAAAATTATACAATAGAGAAAATGGAAGTTAAGCCCAGTTTGCCCATATTTTGCTGCATGAGCAATTACTTAGCTTTTCTTTTATCAGTGAGTGGTAGGTAAAAATACCTAGCTTTGGTTGTGATGGAGAGGGAAGGGATAATGTTTATAAAGCAATTAGCATAATGGTCTATAAACTCTAGGAATATATAAATTAAAATAAGCATACCTATAAACATATACATATAATCTTAGAATGACAACTAAATATAAGGCTAATGGAGAAGGGGGTCAGATTAACTGCAACACTCACTAAACTTCAAAAGAACAATAAAAAAGCCTGTCCTTCCTATGCTGTCTACTTGCCAGCCCAGAGAATGCGTTTCTCTAACAGTCCAAAAATGTAACAGTGATTTCTGATCTAAGATTCATGTTTTCAAGATTTTCTGTTGAACATATTGCCTATTTTTATTGATTATAAAATAGTACAGTTTTCTAGTTCAAGGAGGAAAAAAGAAAGCCTTGCTCTTTTCCAATACTCCCTTGAGAACAATAAAAGACATAACTTAGAGATGAAAGTCCATCTTCAGGGGCCAAAACCATAGGTCCCAGGCTATAAAGAATAGCTACAAAATTGACAAAATGTGGCCCAGAATGGTGACTAGGGATCAGTCTTCTCTTACAGCACACACATTTCTGCCTGGATTTGAAGGCCCAACAGACAGCCTCTCCCTTAGCCTACGCTTGTGCAGGCTGCAGGGACAGTGAGAGCTCAGAGGGCAGAAGCAGATGCCTGTTTTGGAGGGTCATAGAAATATTGGGGACAATCATCTTTTCAGCTGGTAACTAGAGTCATCTGAAGGAAAACACACTAACGAAATTCTCACTGTTAAGTACCTGAGCCTCCACTGGGGCCACACTCATCGAGGGAGAATGAAGCTTTGCTCTGACATCTAACTCCACTCCCACTGCCCACAGTCCTCACGTGACTTCTCTGCCCAATGCCCTTCTCCCTTCATCCGCACATCTTTTTGTTAAGTAATTTTTTGGCTCAGATAGAGAGGACTTAAAATTACGACCTCAGGCCTATGAATGGATATGATAAGAAAAGGGCAGGTAACAAATATCATTTTTAAAAAAACAAATAACACAGAAAGAAAACTCAGGAAAGAAAAGGTGCTGGGCAATTCCGTTCCCAGGGTGAGAAATGATGCATCTCAGAATCAAAGGCTCAGAGAAACAGAAATTTTACAAACTCAGACAAAAGGAGAGGAAAACAGACCCAGCGGAGCAGAGAAACAAAGCAGAAGAGAAAAATAACTCCAATACAGAAATGAAAGGGACATTGGACAAAGCAAAATAGAAAATAGATGTTCATGCAAATAAAGTCAGGAACATGAAAGATGATCTTGTTAGACTCAGGCATAAGTGGTGGAAAACAGAAGCAAATGGTCAAGGATTAGAATAAACATGAGAGACGAAAGGTGAACACCTTGATGAGTGCATTTGCTTTCCTACAAACAGGGCAACAGAAGAGACAAACATAAAATTGAAGGTGAACCCAATGATGGTTTCCTAAAAATACAACCTGTAATCAATTTATCTCATCCCTGAACTATCAATGATAAAATATATCCTAGTGATTGTTGTAAAATTTTAAAAATAATAATAATAATAATAAAATAACAAAGAAAAAGAAATTAGAGATCCATTTAAAAAGTAACATCAAGGGGGGAAAACAGGCTTTTCTCAAATTTCCATGGAGTAATGTTCCATTTTAAATGACAATGTAGCAATGTTTGCCAAATCCAATAGTTAAGAATATAGGAGTCCCATAAAATAAGTAGTCTTGATAGGATATACCTGAAAGAGAAAAGACTAAAATTAGAAATTTCTAAAGCAACACCATACTTTCAGGAAATAGTGATGGGATGAATAAATCTTTTGTATTCATTTATACACAAATATGTACAGCTTATTGTACATAAACATGTATTAATAAAGTTGTCTTAATAAAACAAGTTAAGACTTTCAGTTCCTAGTCCATCATGGAACAAGTTTGGAAATCATTACTCTTGTCTACGTAACAAGAGAAAACCCGAACAAACTGAAAATCAACAACCCTTCTTATATCCGTGAGAGAATGGAGATAGCAGGGCACATCACTGCCCCCACAAATCGCAGAAACAGACAGGTAGAAACATAGAGTAACAGCTTCGCAGAACAGCTGAGCCCACAGACAGAAATCTCCATGGGCACCGGTATTGTGGAAGAAAAACTCAATTGTTTTTGACAAATGGCTGGTGGATCAGTGTGGAAAAGTTTGAGAGTGTTACAAGAACAACCTTACACAAATTAAATTTAAAATAGTTTAACTGAGCAAAGAATGACGTGTGAATCAGGTAGCCTCCCAAGCCAAAGTAGGTCTAGAGAGACACCAATGCAGCTGCATGATGGAAGATTTAAGGACAGAAAAAGGAAATTGTCAAACAGAAAATGGAGCTGAGATACAGAAACTGCTGGATTGGTTACACCTTGGTGTTTGCCTTATTTGAATAAGGTTTGAAAAGTTGGACACTCTTGATTGGCTGAAACTCAGTGACTGGCACAAGAGTAGATTATAGTCTGTTTACATCTTCATTTAGGTTATAGTTCATTATGCACAGAGAAACCTTCAGGCTGAACTTAAAATATTTAAGGGGCAGCTTTGATCTAAACTTAATTGAACAATTTCATCTTTTTGGTTATCTTCTCCAATATGAGAGATCAAAATGTGAGGAACATATCTCTGTCATCATCACCATGTACTTATTCAGTCCCAAATCATACTGGGAAATAGCAAAAAAGTGGGTTTGGGGAGGTAGAAACAAGGTCTTCAGGTTATTTTTTAAGGGGTTAGAGTAGAGGGGACTTCCTTGTTCTGCTCCTATTTTGAGAAGAGAAAAAAAAAAAAAAAAAAACCTTATCTGTTTTGCAATCTATCCATTTCCTTAATGATTTAGTTGAGTATGTCACATTTACATGTGACTCCATTTGGGTTTGGTCTTGTCTGTTGAGAACTAGTGCATGAGCTTTGTCTAAAACAATGGCCTCCCATAATTTTGTTTAACAATTTCCCTCTTTTGATCAAGTTGTCACTTACATGAGAGCGTGAGCAAAACTGAGGGCCTGAGCATCACTCTGTTACCATCATTTTGAATTCTGGTTTCAGCATGACACTCATAGGCTAAAGTTTTTTAAAATATGGAGCAAAAGGAAAATTTATAACATAATACCTAAATTTGTATCTACTCAAACGATCTAAATTCGGTGAATTTAATGAAGAAAACTTTATTCTCTTGAGCAAAGTATGTACTTGTAAAGTATATATTTGAGCAAAGTATGTATTTAAAACAATCACATATACAGATATATTTTTCTTGGATGCATAGACATTGTAAATGCAGATTTTTTATTGATACAAAGACAACATGGTAGAGCTGTCATATCTCTCTATAGATATGACAATCTAAAAATTTAATTATTTTTTAATAAGTGACAGCAGATATTCTTTATCTTGATTTTTTTTTAAAAGATCATATAAAGATTTAAATGCTTGAGAATATCCAAAAACATTCTGAAAAAAAGTTAAGTAATGACGGAGTACTATCATCATTTGTTAGCATGTATTAAAAATTGCTGTAAGAAAAATACCTATGGGTGCAGCACACCAACATGGCACATGTACACATATGTAACAAACCTGCACGTTGTGCACATGTACCCTAGAACTTAAAGTAAAATAATAAAAAATAAAATAAAATAAAATATCTTATAATTGGCATGTTATTTGAGAAACTGATCATAGGAATAAAATAGATACAATTAACACAATAATTCAGTCTACGATGAGAAATATCATCAGAGAGAAATGTGCTATTAGGTAAACTAAAATGTTTTTAAAATCCATGTATAATTGTCATACAGCAAATCTCCTCTTTGGTGCCCAGCTCTATGAGTTTTAACAAATAAATATTGTTGTGTAATTGCCAGAAAGACAAGACCCACCACCTTAAAATCTTTGCTCATACACCTTGATTGTCAAACCTGTTCCTCACTCCCAACTCCTCGGCACACAGCTAATCTGTTTTTCATCTAGGTAGTTGAACTTCTCCAGAATATCTCAAAAGCTGAACACTATAGTATGAGTCTGACAAATTTTTATAAATGTTCTATGTAAATAATTGTGTCATCTGTGAGCAGAGACAGTTGTATTCCTTCCTTTGTTACCTATATACTTCCTATTTCTCTTTTTTGCCTTCCTGTACAAGCTAGGAACTTGAATTTAGTTGGAATGGTGATAGTGTACATCCTTAGTGTTTTACATTCTGAGGAAAATAACTCAGACTTTGACCACAATATATGATGTGAGTTGTTGTTTTTTGGTAGGAGCCCTTTTTCAGTTTGATGACATTCTCTTTATCTATAGTTTCCTGACATTTTTGTTCTGGCTAGATGGTGAATTTTTAAGAATGTTTTATCTCTATCCGTTAGGATGGTCCTGTGGGTTCCTTCTTTAGTATGTATATGGGCAATTGTGTCAATTGACATATTTTTTTTTTTTCAAAATATGCCAGAATTCATTTATTTACTTGTATGACTATGGACATATTAGTTGTTTCAAATTTTAACTCTTATAGGGACACATTGATCACCTTCAAGCATGTACCCTTGTGCACCCAGTCATGCATTTTCTCACATTTGCACCTAAAGATACTAAGGATGAAACTGGTGTAGGCTTTGGTTTTGTCCAATATACCAGATATTGCCAAATTCTTCTTGAATTTCTATGCATCAAGCAGCAACTTGTGTGAGTTTCTGTTTCCCTACGTCCTCTCCAAGACTTGACATTTCAAGATCCTTTGGTTTTCCCTGACTGGATGGCATGAAATAACTATCTCCTTGTTTTAATTATATTTCCAGATAACTAGTGAGGTTGTATTGATTTTAATCTTTAATTATTGCTTACTTGCATCTTCTCTTCTAAGAGTTGCTATGTTATATCCTTTGCCCATTATTCTGTTTATTTTATATTTGTAGAGGTTTGTTATACAATCTGTATGATAATTTCTTATTATTAACATATGCTGAAAACACTGTTTCCAGCTTGTGACTTGCTTTTTTTATTAATATATCATAGTCATACATATTTTGGGGTACATATAATATATTGATACATATATGCAATATATAATGATCAAGTCAGAGTAATTGGGATATCCATCACCTCAAACATTGACCTTTTCTTTGTGTTGGGAGCATTGCAATTCTCTCCACTAGCTATTTTGAATGTTTAACCCACTTTGCATTTCTGGGATAAAATCCAGTTGAACACAGTATATTATCCTCTTTATATATTGCTAGAAGTAAGCTGTTAATATTTCGTTAAGTTTTTTTTTCATAAGGGATATTTATGACTACATTTACTCTCTGGCAACATATTTTTGTGTGTGTGTTGGTTGATTTTATCAGCAATGTTGCCTCCAGTAAATAAACTGGGAAGCAGACCCTCATCTTTAATATTTTAGAAGACTGTGTAGAATTGATATTATTTATTCCTTTAAAATTTTGTTAAATTTGGCCAGGTGCCGTGGCTCAAGCCTGTAATCCCAGCACTTTGGGAGGCCCAGGCGGGTGGATCATGAGGTCGGGAGATGGAGACCATCCTGGCTGTAATCCCAGCTCCTCAGGAGGCTGAGGCAGGAGAATGGCATGAATGAGGGAGGAAGAGCTTGCAGTGAGGCGAGATCGCGCCACTGCACTCCAGCCAGGGCGACAGACCGAGACTCCGTCTCAAAAAAAAAAAAAGAAAAAAAAAAAAAATGTTAAGTTTGCCCATAAAGCTATCTGAAATTTTCTTTGTTGGAAAGTGTTCAATTACAAATTCAACTTACTTAAGATATAGAGAAACTATTCAGGTTTTTTGTTTCATGACTGTACACTGGTAGTTTGTTCCTTTCAAAGAATTTGTCCTTTTAATATAAAATTATAAAATTAAAGAAAATAATCAGAATATCCATTGTATCATTCTTATGCATTTGTATCATCATAGTTTAGCTCCCACTTACGAGTGAGAACGTATGATGTTTGGTTTTCCATTCCTGAGTTGCTTCACTTAGAATAGTAGTTTCCAATTCCATCCAGGTTGCTGGGAATGCCATTAATTTATTCCTTTTTATAGCTTAGTATTCCATTGTGTGTGTGTGTATCTATCCACTCATTGATTGATGGGCACTTGGATTGGTTGCATACTTCTGCAATTGTGAATTGTGGTGCTATAAACATGCGTGTGCAAGTATCTTTTTCTTATAATGACTTCCTTCCTCTGGGTAGATACCCAGTAGTGGGAATGCTGGAATAGATGGTAGTTCTACTTTTAGTTCTTTAGGGACTCTCCACACTGTTTTCAATAGTGGCTTTACTACTTGTATTCCCACCAGCAGTGTAGAAGTGTTCCCTTTTCACTGCATCCACACCAGCATCTATTATCTTTAGATGTTTTTATTATGGCCATTCATACAGGGGTGAGGTGGTATTGCACTGTGGTTTTGATTTGTATTTCCCTGATCATTAGTGATGGTGAACATTTTTTTCATGTTTGCCGGCCATTTGTATATATTCTTTTGAGAGTTGTCTTCTCATGTCCTTAGCTCAGTTTTTGATGAGATTGTTTTTTTCTTGCTAATTTGTTTGAGTTCCTTGTAGATTCTGGATATTAGTCCTTTGTCAGATGTATATATTGTGAAGATTTTCTCCCACTGTCTGGGTTACTTATTATCCTGACTGTTCCTTTTGCAGTGCAGAAGGTCTTTGGTTCAATTAAATCCCATATCTTTATCTTTGTTTCTGCTGCATTTGCTTTTGGGTTTGTGGTCATGAAGGCTTTGCCTATGTCAGTGTCTAGAAGGGTTTTTCTATGTTACATTCTAGAATTTTTATAGTTTCAGGTCTTAGATTTGAGTCTTTGATTTATCTTGAGTTGATTTTTGTATAAGGTGAGAGATGAGGATCCAGTTTCTTTCTCCTACATGTGGGTTACCAATTAGCCCAGCACCATTTGTTGAATAAAGTGTCCTTTCCCCACTTTACGCTGCTGTTCGTTTTGTTGAAGATCAGTTGGTGCCAAGTATTTGGGTTTATTTCTGGGTACTCTGTTCTGTTCCATTGGTCTAGTACTTATTTTTATCCCAGTACCATGCTGTTTGGTGACTATGGCCTTACAGTATAGTTTGAAATCAGATAATGTGATGCCTACAGATTTACTTTTTGGTTAGTCTTGCTTTGGCTATGCAGGTTCTCTTATGGTTCCATATTAATTTTAGGATTTTTTTTCTAGTTCTGTGAAGAATTATGGTGGTATTTTGGTGGTAATTCCATTGAATTTATAGATTTTTTTGACAGTATGGTAATTTTCACAATATTGATTCTACCCATCCATGAGTTTGGGACGTGTTTCCATTTGTTTGCGTCATCTATGATTTCTTTCAGCAGTGGTTTGTAGTTTCCTTTGTAGAGGTCTTTCACCTCCAAGTTTAGGTATTTTTAAATACCATTTCAAACTCACTGCTTGTTACTGGTCTTTTTCAAGGTGTCTAATTCTTCCTGATTTAAACTAGGAGGATTGTATTTTTCCAGTAATTGATCCATCTCCTCTAAGTTTTCTAGTTTATGTGCATAAAGGTGTTCATAGTAGCCTTGAATGATATTTAGTATTTCTGTGGTGTTGGTTCTAATATCTTCTGTTTCATTTCTTACTGAGTTTCTTTGGATTTTCTCTGTTCTCCTCTTGGTTAATCTTACTAATGGTCTAAAAATTTTATTTATCTTTTCAAATAACCAGCTTTTTGTTTCATTTATCTTTTGTAATTTTTTCTTATTTCAAATTGAGTTAGTTCTGATTTGTTCTTGGTTATTTATTTTCTTCTGCAGGGTTTGGTTTTGGTTTGCTCTTGTTTCTCTGGTTCCTTGAGGTGTGACCTTAGAATGTCTATTTGTGCTTTTTTAAACTTTTTGATGTAGGTATTTAAGGCTATGAACTTTCCTCTTAGCACCACCTTTGCCCTATCCCACAGATTTTCATAGGTTGTGTCATTAATGTCATTAAGCCCAAAGAATTTTTAAATTTCCATCTTGATTTCAGTGTTGACCCAATGATCATTCAGGAGCAGGTTATTTAATTCCCATGTATTTGCAAGGTTTTGAAGGTTCCTTTTGGAGTTGATTTTCAATTTTATTCCACTCTGGTCTGAGAGAGTACTGGATATAATTTCAATTTTCATAAACTTATTGAGAGTTACTTTGTGGCCTGTTATGTGGTCTATCTTGGAGAAAGTTCCATGTGCTGATGAATAAAATGTATATTCTGCAGTTGTTGAGCAGAATGTTCTGTAAATATTGTTAAATTCATTTATTCTAGAGAATAGTTTAAATGCATTGTTTTTTTTTTTTTTTTTTTTTTTTTCTGTCTTGATGACTTATCTAGCAGTGTCAGTGGAGTATTAAAGTCCCCACTATTATTGTGTTGCCATCTATCTCATTTCTTACATCTAATAGTAATTGTTTTATAAATTTGGGAGCTCCAGTGTTAGGTGCATATATATTTGGGATTGTGATATTTTCCTCTTGGACAAGGCCTTTTATCGTTACATAATGTTCCTCTTTGTCTTTTTTAACAGTTGTTGCTTTAAAGTTTGTTTTATCTGATATAAGAGTAGCTACTGCTGCTTGCTTTTCATATCCATTTGCATGAAATGTCTTTTTCCACACTTTTTCCTTAAGTTTGTGTGAGTCCTTATGTGTTAGGTGAGTTTTTTGAAGGCAACAGATACTTGCTTGGTGAATTCTTATCCATTTTGAAATTCTGTATACTTTAAGTGGATCACTTAGACTATTTACATTCAATGTTAGTATTGACATGTAAAGGAACTGTTCCATTCATCATATTATTTATTGCCTCTATACCTTGGTTACCTATTTATTATATTTTTGTTTTATAGGTCCTGTGAGATTTACATTTTAAAGAGGTTCTGTTTGATGTGTTTCCAGGGTTTCAAGATTTAGAGTTCTTTTTAGCAGTTCTTGTGGTGTTGGCTTGGTAGTGGTGAATTCTCTCAGCACTTGTTTTTCTGAAACAGACTATCTTTTCTTCATTTATAAAGCTTAGTTTCACTGGATACAAAATTCTTCGCTGATAATTGTTTTGTTTAAGGAGGCTGAAGATAGGGCCCCAATCCCTTCTTGCTTGTAGGGTTTCTGCTGATAAATACACTGTTAATCTGATAGATTTTCCTTTATAGGGTACCTGGAGCTTTTGTCTCACAATTTTCAAGATTATTTCCTTCATCTTGACTTTAGATAACCTGACGACAACGTGCCTAGGCAATGATATTTTTGTGATGAATTTCCCAGGTATTCTTTGAGCGTCTTGTATTTGAATATCTAGGACTCTAGCAAAGCCAGAGAAGTTTTCCTTGATTATTCTCGTGAATATGTTTTCCAAACTTTTAGATTGCCCTTCTTTCTTAGGAACACCAATTATTCTTAGGTTTGGTCATTTAACGTATTCCCAGTCTTCTTGGAGGCTTTGTTCATTTTTTTGTATTCTTTTGTCTTTGTCTTTGATGGATTGTGTTAATTCGAAAACCTTGTCTTTGAGCTCCAAAGTTCTTTCTTCTGCTTCTTTGATTTTTATTGCTGAGGCTTTCTACTACATTTTGCATTTCTCTAAGTGTGTCCTTTATTTCTTGAATTTGTGATTGTTTTTTATTTATGCTATCTATTTCACTGAAGATTTCTCCCCTTATATGTTGTATCTTTTTAAAAACTATCTTAAATTGGACTTCGTCTTTCTCTGGTGCCCCCTTGATTAGCTTAACAATCAATCTTCCAAATTCTTTTTCAGACAATTCAGGAATTTCTTCTTGGTTTGGATCCACTGCTGGCGAGCTAGTGTGATTTTTGGGGAGTTGTTAAAAAACCTTGTTTCATCATTTTACCAGAATTATTTTTCTGGTTCCTTTTCATTTGGGTAGGCTATGGCAGAGGGAAGACCTGGGGCTCAAGCCTTCTGTTCAGATTTTTTGTCCCATGGGGTGTTGTCTTGATGTAGTACTCTCCTCCTTTTCATAGGGATGTGGCTTCCTGAGAGCCAAGTTATAGCGACTGTTATTTTTCTTCTGGATCTAGCCACCCATCAGAGCTACCAGGCTCAGGGGTAGTACTGGTGCCTGCACAAAGTCCTGTGATGTGAAGCATCTTCAGATCTCTCAGCCATGGATACCAGCACCTGCTGCAGTGGAGGTGGCAGGGGAGTTAAATGGACTCTGCCAGGTTCCTGTAGATGTTTGATGCACTAGTTTTGTGATGGTTGACCTCCTGTCAGTAGGTGGTGCTTTCAAGAGGGCATCAGCTGTGGTAGTATAGGGAGAATCAGGCAGTGGGCAAGACCCTAGAAGTCCCAAGAGAATATGACCTTTGTCTTCAGCTCCCAGGGTGGGTAAGGAAGAACCCTCAGGTGGAGGCAGAGTTAGGCATGTCTGAGCTCAGACTCTCACTGGGCAGGGCTTGCTGCAGCTGCTGTGGGGGATGAGGTTGTGGTTCCCAAGTCAATGGAGTTACGTTCCCAGGAGAATTATGGCTGCCTCTGCTGTGTCCTGCAGCTTGTCAGGGAAGTCAGAGAAAGCTGGCAGCTACAGGCCTCAACCAGCTCCTATGCAACCCAAAGGCTGGTCTCACTCCCGCTATGCCCCCCCACCCCACCTCAGTAGCATTGGATATTTTTCCAGACAGTGGGTTAGTGAGGCTGAGAACTTGCTCCAGGCCACCAGACTCCCAGCTGAGAAAGCAAGCAAGGCTTTTGCACCTCCATGCCTGTCAAGTCTGCACCGGATTTGTGCCCTCCCCAGAGTTCTGGCCAGGAGACTTCACATTTGGTTAGAATTGTTACAAAGTTTAGCTGGATGTTTTCTTCTCACTGTGGTCTTTTCCCAGTTCTTCTGGCAGCCCTCCCCAAGGACCCCTGTAAGATAAATCAGAAATGACTTCCCTGGGGCCCAGGGCGCTGACAGGGCTTTTCCTACTGTTTCCTCTACCCCTGTATTTCATTCAGCTTCCTAAATTGACACAGTTCCAGGTAAGGTAAGAGTCTTCTCCTGTGATCTAGACCTTCAGGTTCCCCGGTGAGAGTGTGGATGATCTCCACTTCCCGTTTTCACAGTTTGAGCACTCATAGTATTTGAGCTGTCTTCTGGGTCCTGCAGGAGAAATCCACTTCCTTCAGAGGGTCTGTAGATTCTCTCAGCTTTTCTGGTCTGTTTCTGCTGTCGTTCTTGGAGCAAACATTCATGATGCATGTCTCCACATGCTGCTCTGTATGTCCCAGTGGGAGCTGCAACTTAACCCTGCATCTTATCCACAATTTTCCCTCATCCAAGATTTTAAAAAACACTGTTAATGGGAGAAACAATTGTAAGAATCGTGGAGGGGAGCCCAATAGAACTGAGCAGAGAAACTCTATACATCCTTCTTGTGGTGTCCCCAAGAATACCCTGAGGATCAGGGATTCATCAGAGGGACAAATGAAACTTTGAAATTGTTATACTCGTGGTTATACTTTATGACAGGAAAAGGATGGAGGGCAAAATTAGCAACGGGAAAAGGCACATAGTGGGCATCAGGTGGAGTCTGGAGGAAATCAGGTCTAAACTTTCAAGTGCTCCTTCCAAGGAGAGAAGCATGGGATGTGCTTAATTCTTCCAACAGTGATGTGAGACAACACATGCAAAGTTCTGCCAACCAGGGAGGCTCAGGTGAGCCTTAGTGTTTAGCGTTTTCATTGAGAGTTAGCTTTGTAGGGATATAGCACCTGTGTGATTGACTTCAGTTACTCGAGCTTCAAACCCCCATAGAAAAAAGCAGATGTTCATCCTAAATCACATTTTTACCACAATTTATCTGGACAAATGGGAAGAGTGTGGCTCAAGGTTTCAGGCATGCCAAAACACTCTTATCAGACAGGATTTTCCAACAGCTTGGTCCCTTGGAGCCAACCAAAATCCAGTTCAGAAAACAGGCCTTGCTTGGAAATGTTTAGGGTTTGAGCATCTAGACCTGCCCAGTTTACTCTTTCTTGCATACTCTACAATCTAGGTTTTCCTATTCCATTCTCATTCCATGCACACAAGTTTTCTTCTTCTCCTTGTACAACCTTTCATTTTATAATGTTTGTCTTGCCATTGGCATAGCCAAAAATATAAATATTCAAAAAGCTTGGGTATTGTGCAAGTCCTAGATTTGAATCAACTTTTCATAAAGTCCTTGTCCATTTTCCCAATACAAGTGAACATTCTGCAACAGTAATATCTTTTTCTCTGAAATATTTAAAACTGTACTCAGCAGAAAATACATTATAAAATGATGATACTTTGTCATCAGAATTGAGCAAAATTGACTTAAAAGAGCAAACTACAGTGTGTGCTAAATAGTGCTGGGAAAAAATTGAGTTTGTACAAAATCTTCTTGTACTACAAGCTGCGACTATGTATGATTCCTCCTTATTTGAAAAACAATCCAGTGCCTCCACACTCTGGATTGCTTTATATAAATATTATTTTTAAGTTTGACTGGCACAAAACTCTTGTGCCTGGTTACTTTTATTTATTGTGTTTGGACTTAGGAACCTAAGATTTAAATGTTCTATTGGGAATTTAAAGACTTCAGCTTTTAGCTCATATTTACATCCATATCCACACTCACTAGGATTGAACAATTTAAGATACTTTTAAGATATTTTAATATAAAAAATAAAACAAATGACTTGTGACTTAAATAATTACCATACTATTCCTCAGCCTCTATATGGACTTGACATAGGCAATGCATTCACAAATACATTGAAATATGTGTTTGATACTCTATTTATAACCTAAAATGCCAATCAAGATTTCCCAGAGAACGAATATCATTTTTAATTCACATTAAAGTTCTCACAAAAGTAGTTCCACTGATATGTAAAATCCTTAATTTCATATGTAAATGAGCAGTCATACTTTTTAACAATAACTTCTATTAGGCCACAATATGTTCTACTTGGGGTTGGGGCTTTATGACATCTTTAATGACTGAAAATTTTATCAACATTTTTCTAGTCCTAATACTAATTCTGTAAGATAGATCTATCTACACACATGTAGGTATACATGCATGTAAGGTATGTATATATATTTGTGAACATGTATATATATTAAACATATGCTATTCTTAGATTGCTCCTACCACTCCAACAGAGAATTCTTCTTTAACAATTGGCAATTTAGTATGTTTGTTTATAAGTTCTTGGTTCATGTTTTCCCACTGCCGATAAAATACCCAAATTTCAACAAGTAGACAAAATAAAATATTAGTGTCTCAGTACATAACAACACTCAATATGTAATAATCAGAGTTTAAAATATATCAACCTTTACTTTCTTTAAAAAAAATTCATAATGCATTACAAGACAAAAGAAAGAATTTTTCTTCAAGGAATTTCATGCCCTGCCGTGTTCTTATAATTCACATACCAATTTATATAAGGTTCTCTCTTAATTATAAGAAAATATAAAGCACAAATTTGTTTCATGGTTTATAAGAAGGAGTCACCTGTGTTCCCATCAGTCAGTCATATTCAATTTCTTCTAGAGACACATGTCTCTTCTCCCAGCCCAGGAGGAGTTGTGAGGCATGGCAGGGCAGAATTATTGTTCAGCTAGAGAGTATCAAAAAAGAGTAAATCCTCCACTGCTGCTTTTCTTACCACTGCTCCTCCTCTGCTGTCTTCCCTGTGGTATGAACTCTGAAATGAGCTAGGCTCACCTCAGACCCAGGAGAAGGAAGAGGGAGTTGCATGATTTTAAGGAAAGTGTCAGAAGAAAATATGTTCTTACTTAGATGTGGAATTATAATGTGCATATGAATAGGGAAAGAGCATTTCATGCAAACATGAATTTTTTAAAGAATATAGCATTTTTTTAAGGTTAATCAGGAAACTGATATATAAGCTAATATAATTTTGAGAGATAGGTTTTAGAGTAGCTTTCAATGCAACCAACACTCAAGAAACACACACATGCACACAGGAAAAAAAAGTACCATCTTTCGTTTCATGCACATTTGAGGAAGGGAAAAGGGTGTTAAATTCATTTAATATAATATCATACATCCATTACAAATGACCACATGAGTCTAGGTTGTCATGGAAATATATTCATAGAATTACATCTGTGGTAAGAATGTTTCAAGAGAGATGCCTATTATGATTTCATTTTACTGAAAAAAAAATATATATATACACACACACATATATATACACATATATATTAACACTTACTGTTTTGGTCCATTCTTGCATTGCTATAAAGAAATGCAAGAATTTATAAGAAAGGTGATTAATCGGCTCACAGTTCTGCAGTCTGTACAGGAAGCATGGCAGCATCTGCTTCTAGGGAGGCCTCAGGGAGCTTTTACTCATGGCAGAAGGCAAAGGGAGAGCAGGCTTCTCACATGGCAGGAGTGGGATCAAGAGACAGATGGGAGGTGCCACACACTTTTAAATAACCAGATGTCATGAAAACCTTATCACAAGAGCAGCAGAAGGGGAGTGGCGCCAAATTATCAGAAACAGCACCCAAGATCCAATCACCTCTTGCCAGGCCCCACCTCCAACGCTGGGGATGACAATTCAACATGAGATTTGTGCGGGGACACAGATCCAAACCATTTCACTTACAAGAGAGCTCAGGAAGAATTTCACAGTGAAATTATTCATGGGTTATAAGATTGTGTGGTGGTTAATACTGAGTGTCAACTTGATTGGATTGAAGGAGGCAAAGTATTGATTCTGGGTGTGTCTTTGAGGGTGTTGCCAAAGGAGATTAATATTTGAGTCAGTGGCTGGGAAAGGGAGACCCACCCTTAATGTGAGTGGGCACAATCTAATCAGCTGCCAGCATGCCAAAATATAAAGCAGGCAGTAAAACATGAAGAGACTAGACTGGCCTAGCCTAGCAGCCTATATATTTCTCCCATGCTGGATGCTTCCTGCCCTCAAACATTGGATTCCAAGTTCTTCATCTTTGGGACTTTGACTGGATTCCTTGCTTCTCAGCTTGCAGATGGCCTATTGTGAGACCTTGTGATCATGTGAGTTAATACTCCTTAATAAACTCCCATGTACTTATATATCTGTCTCATTAGTTCTGTCTCTCTGGAGAACCCTGACTAATACAGACAGTAGGGATTATTTATTTAGTTTGTAAGTTTATTAATCTGTTTAATGTTTTATTTACAAAAATGTAATTTATTAGATTACTAAAACAATAATCTGGAAGTAACAGCTAGTTTTTAGAGAGAGAGAAACGTCTTAGCATTAAAATAGAGGTCAAACAATGAGTGGCATATTAATATGCACGTGTGTTATTTATGAAGATAGTGTAAAATCTGAATCCGTCTATGAACTATTTACCCTCTATCTACACCTATATAACTAACCATGATCTTTTACTGCACAATGGCAGAACACATATTCTTTTGAATGCACAAGGTACATTATTACTTTTAACCGAATATGGGCTGTATAAAGCAAATATCAATAAACTTCAAAGAATTGCATTGCTTCTCAGTAATTTATTTAACCATAGAGAGATTAAGATATAATTTAATGGCAAAGGTGAGTAGAAAATCCTGACATATTTCAATATTATTCGATAGATTCGTATTTGCAAATAACTTCTGGTATAATTTTTCAGTGCTATTTGCTCAGCTTCACACCCAGTATAAAGTACCAGCACACTACACACTTGCTCTGCTGAAGCTTGAGGATAAGGAAGACTGTTGCAGCTGAGGAAGCTTTTCATCAAACCACATGGGCAAATGATTACTTTTTGTGTAGTCAAGGGGAAGACTCTATTGATAAACTTGCAAGTAATGTTTACAAAAAGAAAAAAAAAAAAAGCTTGCTACCCATGATTTATTCTTTAAATATCTGTCCCTGGTTGTGTAGAATATTTTAGCTTGTACTAGCCAAAATATGTCAGCGAAATGATATTCTTCTATACGGCACATAAATATATACATTCTGTGTGTACTGAGGAATTGTATGGATAACACATAGACATTTATTTCACCAACCACAAAATTGTAGAATTTAGCTGGGACATCAATAAATAAGTTAACTCAAGGTTATATTTATATGAATGCAATGAACCTTGAAGTTATGTCTGCAAATGAAAACTTTAGAAATACTGTAGAAAATTGTCAGTCTATTTTCATGTTTATGGGATAAACAACATGTAATTATATAAAAACATAATATCATAGTATAATATTCAAATGCTACCCATACTTGACTCCTACATATATATGCAAGATTCAGAGTTTCAAAGGGTTATCAAATTTCACTTCCAAAGAAGGAGTGACATCGGACTTGTAGTTTAAGTGTCACATTTGATAGCTGGAAAATATATAGTTTATGCAACAAATACTTCACCAATGTCTCACATGTATATTCTTATTGTAAAGAAAGTATCACCTAAAAAGGCTTTGTTACCTACAGTTTGATATTTGAGGAAAGACCTCTTTCAAGACCTTTTGTAAAAGTTCTTTCTCATTTATAGTGTACCTGCAGACCATCATCTGTGGTTGTAACATAGACATGACATGTCTCAACTTATTTAAGAAAGGATATGGTGATTCACTGGCCAGTAGTATAAAAAATTGGCCTACCAATTAAATTCAAGATAGCTTTAAGTCTATTTAATAGACACGATATAAATGAATTACTACCAAAATCTTAGAATATTATATCTTAAGTATGCACTGACTAACCGTGCCAGACAAAATTAATTCTTATGTAATTGAAGCCAACAGGAGTAAAACATTGGCTAAAAGTCAATTTGTGTGATAAAGAGGAAGCTAGGCAGCCCCAAACAGCTTTTAGTGAATGCTTTTTTGCTTTTCTTCTATCATTGCTGAAGCTAAATGAGCAAGAGATAAAAGTCAAATACATGCAGACTATATTCTCCATGTCATTCTATTCTTTTTCTGAAACTAATAAAATGGACCGTGAGGAGTGTTGCTAAGGTTCTATCTTTGCTCCTTAGAATAAATGAAAGAAAAGATAGAAAAGCCCCTGAGTTCAGGTCGATTTGCACAGCCAAAAAATGTGTTTCCTTTTACTGTATTAATGATTAAAATTGCCTGTACTGATTAATTATATTGATTGACTTTATATAAATTCATCTATCAAATTCACAGTAGGTTCTGAATTAAAATGGAAAACTCTTGGAATAATGTAGGTGGACTGTATGGACGTGGGGCAACTTTAAATGTATGTATCTATTACTGTGTGTGTCTAGACTAGGGCTTCTCAACCTCAGTACTGAATTTTTTGACAGATAATTCTCTGCTGTATAATCGTGTACTCTGTTGCACAGTCTGATGAACTATGGATGTTTAGCAGCACTCCACTAAATTCTAGTAGCACCTTCTTCCCCCAGTTGTGACATCTGAAATGTCTCCAGACATGCCCTGGGGTGGAGTGACAAAATTGTCCTATTTGAGAACTATTGCCTACGTCTTCTTTCTGAGTCAGTACAGCATGGATTTGTGACACTTCTAGCTAAGTGCTAGTATAATGCCTATTATCTAATTCCCTAATTCTTCAAAAATAATAATCTAAAAATGATTACTTAACTCTAAATCCCAGTGTTACCTCACAGAGATTAGCTGAGCTATGACATTTCACATTTAACTTCGACTCTAATGCTAGCCATTGAAGAGTTTAACTATTAAAAGTGCTAAACATATTCTCTATGAATAGGAACAATCCACCTGCCTGACTCAGAAGGGTTTTTCCAAACCAGGGGCTCTTGACAAGCAGCATCTGCCTCCCCCAGGTGCTGATAAGAAATGGAAATTTTCAGTACTACCCAGGACATAGAGAATTGGAAAATCTAGGCTTCATGAAGACACATGAGGACGCACAGCATCATCAAACTGGACTAGCACTTTTTATTATTCACTACCTATCTAAGTTGCAAGCTGAACTAGCCACTTTTTAATGAAATATTACTTTTACTTGTAAGACTGGCAGGAAAACAAATGCTTTAGCAGATATTTTCATAAAAATTAACAGTGAGCCGGTAATTCCAAGGAAAGCATTTGATGGCCTTTTTTGCCCATGACAAAATGTGAGCATTCAAGTGATAACTCTCTGTATGTTGGGAACAACTGTCTATCCACCTCACTCAGTCCAAACAGCAGACAGCAGCTCTTGTCATGAGGAAAGCAATAAGCAATAAGTTCACCTAAGCCTTCACCTTATGCCTCCTGAACAAAGTACGTCTGGCCTCCAGAAAATACAATGATTTCAGAGATGTTTTTTAGAAATAACAGATACAAAAATGGAAGAAGTGCACTCCCATGCATTGCCAACCATTTGCTGCATTATAGATCTCACTAAAGTTCAAAGTAACCCTATGAAACCAATTTTGTCATCCCTTGGGAGAATGAATAGTGAAGCTGTGAGAAGTGAAATAAATTGGGTAGCTTTTCTCTCCCAGTAAATTGTGAAGCTAGACTGCATATCTAGTTCTGGTCCACTTCTAAATCCACTTTCTTTTCATTATGCAATGATTTAATTACATTCAGGAATGAAACCAACTAACCCATGAGAAAGTGTTTCTCCAATAGTAGCTAAACAAATAACGTTTCATAATAATAAAGAGCATAGTTTTTAAATAATTATTAAGTGTTTACTTATGTAATCACAGAGGTTAGGATCAGAATTTTAATAGTACAGAATATTTTCGTAAGTCCCACCCCAATCCCAAATGCTTCCCTCACCCCAATATAATGGGCACTCTGTCTGCCTTTTTCATGATCACATTCTTTCTCCTCTTTATAATTTCACCATCCATAGATTATGGTTAATGTATTTGACTTTTGCTTTTTTTCACCCAAACTCTGGCATTTTTGTTATCATTCTGTAGCATACAATTTTATGAATAAACTATAATTTATTCTATCCCATTGTTAATTAATATTAAATTTTATGTAACTTTCATTGATTATAAGGAATATTATTAACATTTTTGTTCACTATTGCTATTAATATCGATCCTGTTGCACAACCGCATGCAATTTTCTAAGATGGTGGTTCGTATATACATTTTGGTCTCAAACATTTTTGTAATTCAAAAATTATTGAAGACTTCAAAGAGTGTCTGTTTATTTAAATTCTATCTTATCAATTTTTGCATATTATAAATTAAATATTATTAAAATTATTAGTACATTTAAAGTAATAAATCTACTTATGTTGATATAAATATGTTTTTTAAGAGATATGTTCACTCCACATTCACTGTCATATTATCCAATAGGCAAGATATGTAGTCAATCTCAGCATTCATCAGTTGCATGAATGGAGAAAGAAAATGTGGATATTCAAAACAGAGCGCTATTCAGCTTAAAATAGAAGAAAATCCTGTCATTTGCAACAATGTGGAAGAACCTGGAGGAAAATTGTGTTGATGGTGAAATTAGCCATGTGGTATTTTCTATAGAGAAATACCACAGGATCACACTTGTGTATGGAATCTTAAAAAGCTGAACACAGAAAAGAAGAGTAAAATGTGGTTGCCAGGGACTAGAAGATGGGGAGAGATGTTGGTCAAAGGATACTAAATTTCAGTTAGAAAAGAGGAATAAGCTAAAGAGGTTTATTATATAATATGGTGACTATATTGTATTCCAGAAAATTAATAAGAAAGTAGGGCTTAAGTGTTCTCATTATAAAAAAAAAGTATGCACATTATAGAGTATGTTAATTAGCTATATTTCAAAACATGTACACGATAAATATATAGAATTATTATTTTTCCATTTAAAAATACCATGGGTATATATCACAATCAATGTCATTTTATAAATATAAAACCATATAATGGGCCAAAGAGAAATATGAAATTATTAATACCAACATATTATGTTTTTTGCTGGATAGTATTTATGTATTATTTTACTTTGCCCAATAAAACAAGTTGGCTTAAATCAACCAATTACTTAATATCAATTTTAATGAAAACTATGACTATACTCTCCCAAAAAACAGCAAAATTACTGAGTGAATTAAAATTGGCTTACATTTTTATAAATTCCTTAATGTTTGACTTAATTGAAGGCAACTGAATTCTGATAGCTACTTATTCATTAAATTTGTTGGATCACACACAGATATGTAACTGAAAAGTGAAAGACAATTTTAAAATTCTTTTTAGATTATTATGGATATTCTTATTTGATACTACATTAAACATAGCAAATGGTAATTTTTAAACATTTACTTGCAATGTGGGATTAGTGACTATTTCAATCTATGTAACATTAAAATCTGCTGCTCTGTGTTGAACTTTGAATGGACCTTTTACTCATCCCTGACCTTGTAGATTCATACATTGGTCCTTTGGAAGATATTGGCTCACCAAATTATGTGGCTCTTCCAAGTGGTAATACCTTCAATGAAAAATTTTTAAAAATCAAGTTGAATTTTACATTTTCATGAAAATCAAATTTTATCTCACACAGTATGAGAGAAGAGTCACTTCTCCTCTCACACGAAAAGTCTTTAAGATAGGGAAGCTATCAAGCTCATGATGATAGATGGATGCATGTTTTTAATATTTTTAATTATCACTTGAATGCTCACATTTTATCATAGGCAACAAAGGCCATCAAATACTTTCCTTGGAATTACTGGCTCACTGTTAATTTTTATGAAAATCTATGCTAAAGCATTAGTTTTCCTGCCAGTCTTACAAGTAAAAGTAGTATTTCACTAAAAAGTGTCTAGTTCAGCTTGCAACTTAGGTAGGTAGTGAATAATAAAAACTGCCAGTCCAGTTTGATGATGCTGTGTGTCCTCATGTATCTTCATGAAGACATTTTTGACAGAACTCCAGCAGTGTGAATCACATAACATTTGCAACAGCAGTGCAAGTGTCAACACAGTGAAAGAACTAAAATAAAACATATTAGTGCAGATGTGAAAATAGCTTTGAATTAATGGACCTCATTAAAAGTCCTGAGGATTCTCAGAGGTGCAAAGGCCACACTTTGAGAACTTCTGCTTTAGGATATCCACTTGTAATTATCCCTGATGCTTCCTAGGGTAAATATAATTTAAAATTTACAAGATTACACCAAGTTATTTGTTTCAAACTTATTACATACTAATATGTATTGTCGTCATTGTCCACATGGATGAGCATAATAAATTCCTAGTAGGCGTTTTTACTGGCTCAAAATATATATCCATTTCTATTTTTGTTAAATATTGTCAAAATATACTGATAGACTACATTTCCAATACAAATTTTTATCAATAATTTATGAATGACTGATTCTCCACATCCTCTTCAATGCTATTTGTAATTAATGTTTTTAAAAAATTGACTGTTAGTCAATTTTCACATTACTATAAAGAAATGCCAAGACTGGGTAATTTATAAAGCAAAGAGGTTTAATTGTTTCACAGTTCCACATGGCTGAGGAGGCCTCAGGAAACTTGCAGTCCTGGTGGAAATCAAAGGAGAAGCAAGGCATGTCTTACATGGCAGCAGGAGAGATAGAGCAGGAAAATCGCCAGATCTTGTGAGAACTCACTCACTATCAGGAGAAAAGTAAGGGGGAAATCTGCCCCCATAGTCCAATCTCTTCCCACAAGGTCCCCTCTCCACACGTGGGGATTACAATTCCACATGAGATTTAAGTGGGGACACATAACCAAACCATGCCGTTGATTAAGTAAAAACACCTCAATTTCTCATCATTTTAACATGCATTGCCTTGATCAGTGGAGAGGTAAGTCATTCATCCTCCATTATCGTTTGTATTTTCTTTCTGTGAATTACATGGCTGGGTCCCTTGCCCACTGTTTCCTTGGTTAATTTGTGTGTATTTTTTTTTTCTTATTAATATCTAAGGCTTTCCTGAATATTTTGTGAATGAAAACATGTTTCCATGTTTCCTCCTACTGCATATGTTTTCTCCTAATATTTTAAATTTGTTAACAAGTCCTTCTAACACAATTTAAATTCATCAGTAATTCTGCTGTTTCTCCTCAGCTTTGTCCCTCACTTCAGAAAGCTCTATACATTTATTTTATTTTAACATTTATTTTAAAATGTTTGTATTTTCAACTAATACTTTTATAGGTTTTTTTCTTCTTTTATATTTAATCTACCTGATACTTACTTTTTAGTAGAGTATCTCTAAAGGATAGACTGTCACAATTTTTGTTGAAACATCTTCTTTATTCATTTTTCATATAACATTTTATATAGTTACATTGTATCTTAATAGGAAAAGGAAAAAAGGGAAGTCTTATGAAACTAAAAACGTCTGAAAATGACTTAGTTAACTTGTAATACTAAGTTTAAGTTTCCTTCTACCATCCTACAATTTGAGTTCAGGTGGCAATGAATAAAGAAGCACCAGTCTATTTACCAAGGAGGCCTGCTTCTTTTAGTGGAGTGTGATATTTAGAAATTAAGGTAACAAATAGAGGCCTTAGGCATGTTCAAAGGTACTATGGCGTCTTATCTTTTGGTTCCTTTTAGTAAGCAGTGCAAGAAAATACATGCTAAAAATCATGAGTTCATATTTATATGTGTAGTTTAAATTTACTATTGCAGTGTTTTGGCTAACCTTTTGATTTTATATTTTTTAGCTTTTTTTTCTTATGATGAGACCTTGGCTTCTAACAACAATAGTACATTGACTTATGTGCTATATCATTCAATATACATATTTCACAATACTAATATAACTCTTATAAAAAATTTATCAATAAACTTTCCGAATGTAGTTTAAATTTCGTTTGAAGTACTTTTTATGCTTGAAATATATCTGTTAAGAATAGACATTATATTGTTTCATTTATTTGAAATAATTTCTTTCTTGGGTAAATATACTGCTGATTTGATAAAATATTAGGCTCATGTGTTTCTGTTTATTTCAGGATTTGCTGTTTGATTATTTGAATGTGTCATAAAATCACAAAGTTCAAAAGGCAAAATCCTAGTAAGTGGAATACGCAGAGAAGTCTGGCTTCTAGGTCTGTCACCTCTAATTCATCTCCTCCTCCCCCAAGTGTGTATTCATAGCCTTTAGCTTCCATAAAACTTTCATTACTTTAAGTAAAAATGAGCAAATAGAAAATTAGCCTGGCATGGTGGTGGGCACCTGTAATCCCAGCTACTTGGGAGGCTGAGGCAGGAGAATGGCGTGAACCGGGAGGTGGAGCTTGCAGTGAGCCAAGATTGTGCCACTGCACTCCAGCCTGGGTGACAGAGCGAGACTCTGTCTCAAAATAAATAAATAAATAAATAAATAAATAAATAAGCAAGCAAATAGATACAAGAATATTTTTATTTGTTTCTTATATAAAGGTAAATTAGTATCGACCAGGCACAATGGCTCAGGACTGTAATCCCAACACTTTGGGAGGCTGACATGGGTGGATTACTTGAGGTCAGGAGTTCAAGACCAGCCTGGTCAACATGGTGAAACTCCATCTCTACTAAAATACAAAAATTAGCTGGATGTGGTGGTGGACGCCTGTAATCCCAGCTACTCTGGAGGCTGAGGCACAATAATTGCTTGAACCCGAGAGGCAGAGGTTGCAGTGATCCACCACTGCACTCCAACCTGGGCTACAGAGCAAGACTCTGTCTCCGCCCAGTGCCCCCTAAAAAGGGCAAATTACTACTTACTCTTTACCCTCATCCTATTCCACACTTTGTCTAATTCACTTAATGAAATATCCTGCATGGAAGTCTTCCTCATATTTTTGAAGACTGTAGAGTACTCCACTGTAAAGATGCACTTGCTTCATTCAATGGCCCTTTATTGGATGGCTTCATGGGTTGTTTTAACATATCAACTATTCCACACAATTCTGCAATGGAAAACACGGAATGTTTTATTTCACAGATAAACTCTATCCTAGGTTTCTTGGTTCTTTCAATCTCACACACATGCCACTGTTTTCTGTGTGTTGTGCATCTTTACAGTAAGAGTGTCCTTATTCAACAGTAAGACCATTGGCCCTATGGCTGAAAATTTAGTTTGAATCATCTCTGGTTTTTAATTTATCATTAAAGTTATTTTGAATCAAAAATAGACACTGGATATCTACTATATCTTCTTAATTCTTAATTGAAAAAGTAAACATTCTTCCTGATTCACGTGAAACTTTTGAGTTGAGTTCATTTTGATATTCCAAATTTGTGCCCCTGGGTTAAAGTCATTTAATCATGTACTTAGAAAGTGTTCTTATAAAGTTTTACCTTTATAAATCCATATCAATTATCACTATAACTTTCTCAGATAGTGTACACACATTTATTGCTCATTTACTCTGTACAACGTGTTTATCCCCATTCGTTTGAATTGGATTTACATTGGGTTAAGATATACATATTGACCTATTCAACCATAGCAATTCTTTATGAAAATGTAAATGTCTTCCTGATTATGAAAATTGTGTGCTAGTCCCTTGCTATTTCCACTACAGATTCATTTAAAAATGTTGCATAGTTAGTGTGTGTCTCAAAAATATGCCATATTTTAATACATTTCTGTAGAGCATTTTCTCATTTGTAAATGTTAAGAATTATCCTAGGAGACTAGAGGTAGATTGTTAAGAACTCCAGCTGGGAATGGAAATTTCATTTTGCAGCTGTCTTTTGTTCCATTTAGTTTTTATTTACTAAGAATGATATATATTGCAAGAATAACATATTCACTCTTTTTTCACTCATTAGAAAAAAATTGTGAAAAATGAAATAGTATTTGTGACAAGTCACTTTCTCAGAGTACATTTTTACAATTTCCTCCAAGCAAGTGTTGTCCCAAATTATATTTCAAAAAATGCTGTTATTCAAAAACCAAAAAAAAAAAAAATAATAATTTATTGTTTTAAAAAAATGTGAAATTCTAGTGCTGACAGGTCTCTAATACCCTGGTTGGTAACTCTAGAAGTCTTCAAATAAAAGTTTTTGCTTAACTTTATTCAAGATAGCCTTTCTTAAAGTGTTGTGAACACAAAGTGCTTCCTTTCAAAGTACAACTATGTGGATCTTTTATTTAGTTAGTTATTTGAAATCCACTTATTGAGTATTGATTATCAATACATTCTCTACCAGCATCCTGGAAAATCCATAGTAAGGTGAAAATCAGTTTTAGGTCTCAACTTCCCAGAGTTTTCACTTCCTTCTTGCTCCCCTATTTCTCTATCTCAAAATACAAATGTTTTCTTCACGTCAGTGTGATATTTCATACAAAAACTCACAATATAAGCAAAAATAAGCATGAAAATAGAAAAAGTTTCCCAATTATTTGACCTTAAAAATTAGAAGACCGAAGTATTAATTAAAATTTTAAATATAGGAGTTTATAATTAGTGTCAGTCGTTTCATCAACAAAGAGTTTGGCTTTTACCAACTACATCTGTCAAAAAGCCATTATATTTGACTGATCATGAGGTAGAGTTTCATGAACCTAATGATACTTTTTCCAAGGGCTATATATACATTTCTTTTAGTTGCTGTGACATTACATTTTGGCTGAGAGTGGAAGGAATTCTTTTTCTTGATTCCTGGAATCAGATTTTCCTCTTCTGTGTTGCAGGAGACAAAATATTGAAATATTCAAAGACCCTCCATGCTTCAAAGCTTTGAAGAGGTGAGATATTCCAAGCTGGCAGCTGTGAATTATCATATCAAAAATATTAAAAAACAAATTGTAGAATTATTTTTCTCCTGCCTGAGGATAGAGAAGAAATTTTAAAGTGAAGACTTAAATATTGCGATTTTTATTGATTATTATTGATAAATCCTATTTAGTTAACTTTAGTCACAGTTATAAAAGAAAAAAAGGAGGAAAAGAAAAAGAAATAATAAGTCAAAAAAGTGAGTATGTGGTTTGTAGTTAGAACTCAATTATGCAGCAGTATACATTTATCTCTATAACTAGAATGATTGTCATGAGCTTCCATTTTGTATTAGTCCTAAAATAGTACTTAGTCTTTTCTAAGTAAATTGATTCAAACTCAGATTCCTCTGCTATTTTGATCATCAGAGGACATTTTCCTGCACCTCCCCACTCCCCAGGTGTGTGGCTGCATGCCACCTCTTCATTTGTAGGATTGATATCGTCCTTCCTTGTGTATGATCTCTTAATTCTCTGTTACCTTATTCCTTCATGTAGAACTTGTCCTATATGGTCCTTACATGTATCATCAGGATCTATCTCTTGAGAGGTAATTGAGTAACTGAAGTAATCTATAATATCCTTCCTTGCCAGGTCAACAGACCATGTACACGACTGTGTCCTGTGTCTTTGCCAATCTCGGAATTAGAAGCCGAAGCAAGGAAGCTTCCATTATGTTACTGCACTAACTGTTGGCCACAAGTAAATGAGCTGGCTGCCTCCAGGCCTCACACTCTGTCTGAAAGGCCATATGCACAAAGAATGTCCGCTCTTGCCTGTTCATCTCGGGGAATCCAGGGAGTGAGGCCTCTCACATATCCCTAAAATCAGAGCTATTTCTGGGGTGCCTGGCACCAGGACTCACCATGAAAGGTCGCAAATGCCCAGGGATCTCATTCTGCTATGACATTGAGCTTCTTTTCTCATATTCTCCTGCTTCCTTCCCTAGTAGACACAGTCTTCGTTTAGTTCAAATAATTTGAAAGAGGATGATTCACTTCTTTCATTTGCTATCACTGCTAGTTCTTAAATTGCTTCATTTTACTAATGACCTCATAGTTTGGAACTTCAAACGTAAAGATCTGCTGCTTTTCTCTCTTGCCACATTCTTCTATCTCCCATTGCACAGTAAGTGGTGACCCAATATCCTATAACCCACATTGGTTATGAGTTCAAATAGTGTAGGTGGGAGAAAAAAAATTGCTATCACAAATCATTGAAGTCATATAATCTGATATTAGAAAGTTCTGTATTTTATTCTTGACTCTTCAGTTTTCTAACGTTAACCTTTAGTGATTTACTTGCTATTGGCTTTTAAATTTACTATGCACATAATAATAATATTAACTGAGACTGTTTGTATGTATTGCATTTGTTCTCTTCTTTACATCATTTAATCCTGTCAAAAACTCAGTGAGTTTGATGGCCCTCATTTTTTAGTATTTATGGAGCAATTCCCATTAACTGCATTATTGGCATAGAATAGAAGCTATAAATAATAGTAACTCTTCATGAGATGGTTGAAAAATAAACATGACTGGTGATCAACCTGACTCTGAAAACACATTCATGGGGACAATATGTATTCACATCGATAAATTCTAAAGGGATATTATCTATCAAAATATATAACTATTTTCTGGGTCTGATCATATCAATGAATATATGAAAACATAGTTTTTCTTTTATCCTTTATTCCTTCAAATAGTTGTAATTAAGCATCTATCAATATTAAGGTATAAAATGAGGAAAATTCTATTTAAATCACTAATTATTGTATTTCTGTAATTTATATTGGGAAATTTATTTTGCCTAAGCTTTTCTGGTGAAGAAAAAACTTATTTTTGTATTTTCAAAATATTTCCCTGAGCATGAAACCTTAGAAGTTTCTTGATAATCAAAGTATTCTTCTCCCATCTGCTCAGGTTGAGATTAATACAAATATTTAGGGTTGGCACACATGGGATGTTCTAAATCTGGAAACATTTTTTTTTTTTCCAGAGACTGGATCATTTAATAATGCTGTTATGGAGGCCGGAAGTATTAGACAGGATGGTGGAGCAGTGGTTGACTAAGGTATCCTCTACATAAGTGTTCTGACCTGTTTTGAGTGCTGAAAGAGATGTCAAGGGTCTGCATTATGCTTTAAACCAATGCCATGCGTTTTATCTGCAAATCAGAAGATTCCATGGAAACGAAAGAGGACTGGATAAAGTCACAGCGATATTTCTGTGTTTAAGAGGTAGTTCTCACATTTCTTGTAAGGGTTCTCTTCTGATTACTGACACAACCAGTATGATGTTTGGGAGAAGTTCAGGAAATCCAAAAATCAGTGTCTATGAGGAGAATCTGTCCTTTTTAGATCTGCTACTCTGGTCTGGCAGTTTTGTGTGCATTACCTACATGAATCTGTCCTTTTTAGATCTGCTACTCTGGTCTGGCAGTTTTGTGTGCATTACCTACATTTCCTTTTGCATTTTGTGACTGGCCTTGAGGAAATAAAGGGTGTAACAAAAAGTGAACACATTTGACACTCTAATTCTTTTATTGATTTTTCTACTTGCTTTGTCTTGATGACTGAGTCTCTCCAAGCCTCTCTGAGTGGTTTTGTTTGCAAACTATACTTTTTCTATGGCTGGAAAAAAATCATTTCTTATTATTCTGGCATGGTAAACTAGGCATTTTTATCTCCTAAAAGACTAATGAGAACTAGGCCTATACATTATCATGTTCAAAGCCAAAACAAAAAATCAGCTTAGATGCTCTTGTTATAATGTGCGTAAACAACACATATAACCTTTAAAGGGAATGTGTTACGTAACTCTCACATCGAAAGACATAAAATATACCCAATAAATAAGTTAAGTTGAATTGCGTAGTATGCACTGATGAAGGCAGTTGTAATTTCATAATTAATTGTATTTTATAATCTACCTAGTGAAAGAACAAACGCGTCAATGTATCCAAACAGGTTTTTGTATCACTGGGTTTTCTAGTTTATATAAGATTATCTGGGAGTAATTATGAGTGTTTATTGAGCTACATATTTCTCTTTTGCATTAGTTAACTTGTTACATAACGATTCAGGAGATAACAATGAAAATAATTATAAATGACTTCATATTACCATGATATATGATTATATTAGGGTTGAGAGTAAATAATGGGCATATTCTTCAATGGCTTTTAATTATCCTCTAATGCAACTTTTCTAAAATGTGAGCCTGCTCTTTTTATTAAACTTAATTGTACTCCTGTTTGCTGAGTGAGGGTGTCTATAAGATGGAATAGCATACCAACAACAGCAAGTCAATGATTTGTTGTTATAGTTTTTTTCATTTCTTAATTATAATGAGCACATTTATTTCTTAAAATTCATTTTTATTTTATTTCTATCTCCTCACATTTGTTTTAGCAACATGATAAGCACATTTAGAAAATAAAGAGAACAGAAGCACATACTTTTCAGTGGAGCAATAGGGATGGCGTCTTCAGATTAAAAAGAAAAATCACATGTAGTCCCAAGAATAAGCGTTAGAAGAAGAGCTTTAAACAATATCTAAAAGACTGTTTATAACCCACATTGCATTAGTTCATCAAGCCGGGTGCAGCAGGGGTCACTATCATGTCTGAGTTTCTCATTTGTTATTAATATCTTGGGCGAAGAGTAAGATGCGTGTTAATAAAACATGTCAGTGCTTTACAAATTGATAAGAGGCATGGTATGACCCAGTCATGGATTATGGAGAACTCACGTGCTCCTCATGGACCTGAATGACAAACTGCAGTGCCTGAAGTCTCAACAGTTCCTGTGAGAATGTGCCCTCCACTTTCAGCAATAGGATTTTGAGAGGTTCATGACTTTCAACTTTCCTAAGCCTGATGAATCTGAGAATCTATGGTCCTGTCAATTTGATCTTTGCCCCTGTATTTGTCCCACAGAAACATTTGATTTTGTCTGCTGCTCTTCATTCTTTTGATATTTCTGACCTGAGCAGGTTAATCAAAGGTTGTTCTGAAGTGAACATTTTCCTCAGGGAGCAAGTCGCAGGCCATTCGTGTGACAGCAGAAGACCAGGCTCAACCCAGAAGTTATTCCTTAGAGCAAAAGGTCTCAAAGACTTTTGTCTGTTACATTCTTGCAAGAAACAAATTTAACTTTAATAAATACAAAAAAAGTGGATCCCACAAAGCTTATGTAACACTCTCAAAACAGGTATTGTTCTGGTTTCTTAAAACTTATTTTTTCCATTTCCTTACTTGTTGATAAAGGTTCTGATTTCATTTCTCTATTTAGTGGAAGTCTCCTGAAAAAGGAATCCTGAATATGAATTACAATCATCTTGGTGTTAACATAACAAAGAGCACTCTCTGGGTTTTGTCCATGATAGTAGGGGCTATGGAATGTTAAAATAAAGTAGGAAATTTCAGTTGTAACTATTTGCTACATACTAGTACAGTGAATAGTTATCAGAAAAAAATCACTCAAAATCAGGCACAAGAACTCTGATACATGAATTTTTTTTAAAGTTACGATTTATCTAAATGGGTTACATGAAATTATTCATTTTAAATTGTTCAAATACTAACATCATTCTACTTTTCTTATTTTTAAGGCATTCTAGGACAATAAGTTATCAGTTGCAAAGAAGAGATAGTCAATTTTACCTGAAACTTTATTTTAATGACATATATACATATATTATATACATATATATGTAAAAAGTTTCTGAATTACAGTCATAGGACATTTTTTCTTCAGCATTTATAATCTCTATGACCTTGAATAAGCCAAATATTCCTTACTTTCTTAATTTTGCAGCATATTAAAATAATAGTGATAGAAGATTAGATTTAGGAGTGACCACAACAGTCATCTCGCTGGTTCCACCACATAATCCCTTACCAAAAAATCATCTCTCATTTCTTTCTCCAAAAAGTTCCTATCCTCACAGTATTGCAGAAGAAGTAATATAGGTAATGTAAAAAACTTATTTAATAATTTGTTTGGAAAATGGAATAAAAACTTAGCAAATCATAAATTAGTTATTATCCATGAAAGCCGAAATGAATTAGAGATAATGTACAAGGTTGGATTTATAAATAAAGCAAATAAAGAAACCATAGTTATTAAATATTTTCTCTAATGCTTATATAGCCTGTCTAATGCCATGAAAGAGAGGGCATTTTAAGACTAAGATTTGTAGATTGTAACAAATATAAAATTCAAGTTTTATTTTTCAAACAATAAGCAAAAGTTAAAGGCAAGATACCCAATTTTGTAGAAATTGAAAAACTAATACTAGAAATGCTATGGAAAATAGCTAATAATGGTTAAGTAAATCTTGAGAAAGGAATTTAGAGGACTGATACGTTTTTATTATAGTTATTGGAATGTAATTAAAACAATGAAGTATTGATACAAAATAAAATGAAATAAAGATTTTAGAAATAAGTGTACACACAATAAATATTGATACAAAATGAAATAGAGATTTTAGAAATAAGTGTACACACATGAGTTCACCTAATTTAATAAACAACAACGACAGAAAAAACATGGGGTAGTTTCACTTCATTACAGTGAGAATAAATGTTCAGAAGATGTGCTGGAACAGTCAGCTATCCAAAGGAAAATGAAAAGTGAGTATTGACCCCTACCTCACACTACAGATAACATTCACCTGACATGGATCATAGGATTAAGCTCGACAAATTCAAGACACAGGATTGAAGAAGACATTTGCAATACAGGTATTTGTCAAGTGACTCAAATTCAGAATGTGTAGCTACCCTTTTCACATGAATAAGAGAAAGGCAGAGGATCCAACAGGAGAAGAAAAAGAAGATATCCAAGTGGCAGATAAACAAAGACAGATATTCTCAACAGCTCTGGTTACTCATGGAAACCCAAACTTAAATTAGCAGCTGATATGGCTATCTAAGCATATAGAAGGCTAGAAATGTAAACACCAGTCTTACGGAGGGTTTCAGGAAGGAGTTTTATGCTAGTGAGAGTTTGAATTGATACAACTACTTTGAAAACAGTTTTGCAGTGTCTACTGAAGCTGAGTATGTGCATATACTCTCTGGCCCAGAAATCCTGCTCCTAAGCACACACTCTAGAAATGCATATATGTTTTCACCAGAAAACCTGTGCAAATATTGTAATAGCATCACTGTTTGTAATATAGCCATAAGCTAAAAACAAGCTCAGCACAGTCAACGTACCTCCAATATGTTGCTCCACTGTGATGTTGTTGTTTACATATCTGCTTCTGCCCAGAGGAAAACTTCACATGATCCATCAAACACTGACAGTTTCCACCTCAAACCTTCACCCTTTCCTATTATTAATCACTGTTATTTAAGTGACTCAGCCTTGTTCTTTCAATATCTCACAAAAATTAGTGAAATACATTTTGCATATTATCACCTCTCTTTCAATCCTCTCTTTAAAAGTAAGGCTTCATTCACTTGCAGTGCTCCAAGAAAACCTCAGAGAGGGAGCTTCCTATACAGATCCTTTGTGATGAAAACAAACATGTTTGCTGAGTAGAAGTGTTTTCTCAAGGGAATAGCTAGCTGATTGATCATCACATCATTAAACAGACTCTTGGAAGTCCAGCCCAGCAGTCCACCTAATGTCAACGTACAGATGCAATGCATAAGCTCAAAATCATTTTCTGTATATTTACAAGAGGAAAATAGCAGATGGGGCCAGCCACTGTGGCTCATGCATATAATCCCAGCACTTTGGGAGGGGTGGGAGGATCATTTGAGTCCAGATGTTGGAGGCCATAGTGAGTTATGATAACACCACTACACTCCAGCCTGGGCAACAAAGCAAGATCTCCTTTCCAAAACTATTTTTAAAGAATTAAAATCACAAATAATCACTACATATGCAGTTTAAGAATCAAGAGTATATTTGAACATGTTTTGATGAAAAGTATTTAGTAATCACTTGAGTTAATTTCATACATATAATTTACACATTTGTCTATTGGAGTTATCTATATAAATGAGATATAAGTACAATAAATATCTGAAGAGGATTTTTACAGTAGTTGCCAAAATTATCTTCCCAGGGAGTATCTTTGCTTTCTGTTCACGTGTGATTATTTCTTTGCTCACTCTTTTAGTTTGGTCTTGCCTGGCCATTATGTTTTAGTTATGAAGTAGTTTAGTTTAAATGGTTATTCCTGGAACTATACAGGCAAAGGTTTTGAAATTCTCTGTGGCATTAACATAATGAGCAGAGAAATCAGAGTAGGCTGGCATGTCCCTTAATATTTAATAAGAAACATAATGAAGTGAAGATAGAAAAAGCACTAGGAGAAGAAGAAATAAAACCCTCTAAGTTTGAAACCGTCATTTAATCTGAGGGAACGTCCTAGCTCATTCTGTGTTACCCAAATGCAATACTCAGTATTTGTTGATTTTTGATAGCATTGTCATCAGATAACTAATTGCAGCATTAATGGTCATGGGGACTGAATAGCTGGGCAGTTTCATTCCACAAATAACAACTGTAGCAGTCAACTGTAAAGGAAAAGAAATAGGAGAACTGGAATAATGCAAAGAAGGCAATGCTTCTTATTGCACCATGGTCAGATGGAAGAGCTGTGAACCAGCCGCAGGACTTAACCTGAGTAAGCTTGCCTAGATCACAGACTCTCAGATGGAGATGGAGTCCTGTGCAAGGTGGATAATTGCCTTGTCCCTGGCCACATTGTGAATTACAGCCAGGGTGAAAGACACAATTTCTAACCCCAAAACCAATGGGCTTTTTTGTTTTTTTGTAATTTATTCACTTTTTAGCCTTAGGTTGGTGCAAAAGTAATTGCGGTTTTTGCATTACTTTTAATTAATAGCAGATAATTCTAAAATCAGCTCAATTGCCCTAGAAAAAAAAAAATGAGAAATTATTTACCACAAACTTTCAGTGTATTAAGCTGAAATGACTCTACTCTCCCCCACACAACCCAGCAGACATTTAAAAGTTTTAGTTCACATAAATTGCTTATTGTCTTTTCATGTCTTTTCATTGTCTTTTCATGACCATGTTTATTTCTTCATTACCATTTCATTAACTGGTATTTAATTTTAAAAGTTTTAGATAATATTTAGCCTGCAATTTTAACTTTTAAAAGAATAATGATGAAGGCCAGGCGCGGTGGCTCATGCCTATAATCCCGGCATTTTGGGAGGCCAAGGCAGGTGGATCACAAGGTCAGGAGATCAAGACCATCCTGGCTACGACAGTGAAACCCCGTCTCTACTAAAAAAATACAAAAAAATTAGCCAGACATGGTAGTGAGTGCCTGTAGTCCCAGCTACTCAGGAGGCCGAGGCAGGAGAATGGCTTGAACCCATGAGACGGAGCTTTCATTGACATGAAAGTTCTACATGTCAATGTCTTCCATTATAGGCTCTTACATCTACATTCACACTCTCTTGTCTAGTGTAGCCGCTGCCATCAATGATCTTAGTTGGAGCTTCTAGTTAACTTGCTGCAGCTTCTACATCACCATTTGCTACTTCACTTTGCATATTTATGTTATAAAGATGCATTCTTTCCTTAAAAACCTCATCAACCAATCTCTGCTGACTTTGAACTTTTCTTCTGCAGCGTTCTATCCTCTCTCAGCCTTCACAGAATTGAAGAGAGTTGGGACCTTGCTCTGGATTAGTTTTTGGCTTAAGGGAATGTTGTGGCTGGTTTGATTTTCCATCCAGACCACTAAAGTTTTCTCCTTATCAACAATAAGACTGTTTTGCCTTCTTATTATCCATGCCTTCCTTAGTGTAGCACTTTTAATTTCCTTCAAGAACTTTTCCTTTGCCCACACAACTTGGCTAACTATCTGATACACAATGCTAAGTGTTTGGCCAGTCTGAGCTTTCAACATGCCTTCTCATTAAGCTTAATCATTTCTAGCTTTTGATTTAAAGTGAGAGATGTTGGACTCTTCCTTTCACTTGAACACTTAGAGGTCATTAATTGGCCTAATTGCAGTATCGTTGTGTCTCAGGGAATAGGGAGGCCCAAGGAGAGGGAGAGATGGGAGAACAGATGGTTGGTGAGGCAGTCAGAACACACATGACGTTAATATATTAAGTTAACTGTCGTATGTGGGTGTGAGTCATGACCCCCCTAAACAATTAAAATTGACATCAATGAATACTGATCACAGAACGTCATAATACATATAGTAATAATGAAAAAGTAAAAAAAAATTGCAAGAATTACCAAAATGTGACAGAGACATAAAGTGAGCTCATGCTGTTGGGAAAATGATGCCAATACAGTTGCTCAACACAGGCTGATACAAACCTTCAGTTTGTAAACAAATGTAGTATCTCAGATACACAATAAAATGCCTGTAATGAAGATATTTGTTGTTAGATCTGTTATCCTTTGTGTAAAGAACACTTGGTGTTTAAAAAATTATTTTAATGTTTTCCAACCATGCCTTCCCAAACTGCAAAACCTCTGGAATAATACTCTAGAGTTCTAAAAATCTTTGTTTTGAAAAAACTCCATCTGTCCTGATTTTCAATACTCAGTGTCTGGAAAGGACAAAAAACTTGCCCTTCACTGCTCCCCTCTCACACCAGGTTAAGGTCACAGAACACCTGTGAGACTCATCTGCAGTGAGAAAGCCAAACTTTCAGCTTTTTCCTGCCTTGCCTTCACAACCCACAGTTTTCCATAACCAGGCATCCGTGAATTTCACCCTGAATTCTAACTCTGTGAGCTGCTAACTGGTAAGACAAGACATTTTGAAATCTGTCTAGAGAGCACACCAACTTGGATGGGAGGTGGGAGGAAGTCTCTTCGCAGGAAGATGAGGAGCGGGCTGTCAGTGGGATATGGAGCGTACACGTGCTCTCGCTCAGCAATGCCAATGAGGCTTTTGGCAGAGCCATACAAGTTCACTCTGTCAGTCACACTTGTGGACTTTGAAATGACTTCAAGCACTCACACACACTGCTAAAAGTGGAGCCTTGGACTTTGAGGGACCTGAGCTTACTTGGGGAATGGATGCTCACTGTATAGAGCTTTTTTTTTTTTTTTCCAAGCAGCTTGGAGATCTCAGTAGAGCTAGTGTTTTCGATTGAGAGCTCTGGAATCCCCCTGCTTGCGTGAAATTTCATTGCACGTCCCGCCACTTGCAGTTTAGTGAGCTCATCTGCAAAACTGGTATAAAATCGACATTATTAAGGTGAACACCTGGTTTAAGTCCCACTGGTCTGGAGGACAGACTTGCTTGCTCTGTGGAAGCCTTGCTGACTGAGGTCACTGAGTAAAGAGTGACAGAAGGCATTTTGGTGCACGGCTGTACCTGTAGCCACTACAATAGAGAAAATGTTTGCCCTATATGTAGAAGGCCTTAAACAAGTAAATTGTACTATAGGTAAATCTATTATAGGTAAACCAAAGTAACCACAACCTAGAAAGATTAATTCATGTTGGATTAGCTAAATAGCTAGGAAGAGTCAAATCAGGACACTTGCTTTCTGATCAATATCCCTTCAACGATAGTGTAGTAACTTACTATTTATTAATCACAGGCAAGCATCTTTTGTCTCCGATTGGATCAGAATTTCCCTAGGCACGTGGGGTATTGAGCTGTGCCTTCAAATCACACTATATTCACGACACACCTTCCTGGGGTGCCCAACGCACGGCATGATGAATTATTATACTTAAAAAATAGTGACATGGTAGAATCATAAATAATCTCTGAAACATTTAAGATAAATTAAAAGGCTTGAAGTTACTTCTCTCTTGGGGATACCACCATGTATTTTAAATTTGCTATCTGCCTTTATTTACTGAAGTTTCAGTAAGGAAAAGAAAATGTATTGAAATTTACTGTTCTCCCTCCTACATAATTGTACTGGCTTCAGATACATACTGCATCAAAGCCAGGTGTCAAAATCATGAACAGCCTGAGATTAACTGAGAACCTTACTTTTTTGGTTATGACATATATTTAGAAACACTGAGGTTGACTCAAGTGTTCCTTCAATCCTGAGTTTAAATACCATCTTGGAGGAAAACGATTTTGTATTCAGAGCACCATTCAGCCCCTCTCTCTTTTGCAGACAAAAATGAATGAAATATTCTTACTGTCTTTGTGTATATTTGACATGTGTTCTGTTCTTTATTTTAAAGACTCATTTTTATTTGGTGATTCCCCTGGTCTTTTTCTCTTCAACCCGTGTGAGCTATGATGGTAAGTTCTAGTTCTTCTAACTCCATTTGCACCAACGTTTTAGAATTCTCAAGGCTTTTCCTCCTGTTTTACTAAGTTTTGAGCTCTACTCTTTTGGTTAGTTATTGGAGCCATCCTGCCCTTCATTCTCTGTCACACACACAAACACATACATACACACATGCATACACACACACACACACACACACACACACACACATCTTCTTATAACCTTTCTAGCTAAACGTTTTCCATATTTCACTTTTTATTGTCCAGGGGAAAAGTGAATATAGTTAACAGATACCACTCTGATTCAGCATGAACACATTGTTTATTATGGATTCTGGAAGTTGTATAGTATTGAGTTTTGGGCCACAGTGAGCCAAGATTCAAGGATTGCTCTCGAAATCTGTAAATCCACTTTTCAGGAATTAGCACAAAATTCCTCTCCCCTCCTTGCTCCTGGTGCAGCTCCTATTGGCAAACGTTTTACTTTTGATATCACCTGCAATGTTGAGTAAGGTGCGCCTTCAAATCACACCATATTCACGACACACGGAATGCCTGCAAACCACCTGTAACCGGCAGTTTTAGATTCATACAATTTTAATTTCTTTCATCCATTCCTGAACATAATCTTACAGGAATTCATTAAATTTTAACTCTAAAATATAGTTGACATATGAATGCTTCCTTCAGACTAATCTCATAAGGCAAGCATCACATCCTTTTATTCTTGACTGCCAGTCTGCTAATATAGAAACGTAGAAGTCAGTAGTGATATATGCACGCATGACAAAATTGGACTCAGGTCAAATGAGCGACTTTTTCTTTATTGCTGATTTACTTAGCCCAAAGCAAAATCATCTGTGCTCTGCTATCACTGCATTGAGACAGAAAAGATTCATTTAAGCCATTTAAAAAATGTCTGGTGTGTATTCTCTTCATTTCACAGTTTTTCCATCTCACAGACTGCTTAACAGATTGTATTGTGAGCCACATGTTGAGTACAATATTTATTACATTGAAACACTGTAAAATCTTGCTGGATTTTAGCAAGAAAAAGAAGAGTACATATAATTCACCTAAACAGTAGAATCAAAATGACATTTATTTTTAAATACAGTTCATTTTATGCAAAAGCAAACACCATCAAAATGATACATTTCTTGAATTTCTCAAATTAGAATATTAAAAGCAATAGTTTCATTTGCAACTTTTAGTGTTGTTATTTAGTTACAAATCCTGAGAATGTTAATCTGTGATGCAAGTAGAAAGCCTCTTAACTTTAAACAGCCTCTGGGATAATATAATTACATCTATAAATCTATAGTAAATATTTTGCCTAACCCTCCTCTGATGTAGACAAAACTCTGAATTTTGATGTTTAAATGTTTTAAATACAAAATAGGATGTGCTCTGATTCATTTAAGAATGACATCCGCTAGTGTACACATAGTCTCCAGGCTGCTTTCTGAGAAAATAGATATCAAAGAACAGAGCAAATACGAGCTTCTCTATGAACCTGAGAGCAGACAGTTCTCAGCAGCTGCACTGAAAGGAGACACCCGGCAGCTGATGGGATGATGCAATTTCTGAGTTTACAAAAAAATAAAGTTATTGATACCAATGTTATTTCCACCAGCATTATCTGGGTGTTTTTTGTCACGCTGCTGTGAGTTTTATTGGTAATTTCCTATTGAGTAAAGAGTGTTGCAGATTCAGGCAATGTTATGTTCTGGGGGGATATCCTGACAACCCAAATGTTCATTTGTGTAAAAATGGGAGGAACTCGAGAAAGAAGATCCCATCAGCAACACAAAATTAAATGCTAGTCATCTCTCAATTCTTCAGAAAGCGCAGACACTTGATTCTTTTTCATCTAGTTTGTATAGATCCTTATTCCATTAACTGACTCCATTAGCTAACGTTCTAGAAATTAGCCTATATCTCTTGGCCAGAGATGCTTAACCCAAACCTGAAGCATGATAAGGACACAAAAGTGCAAATATTATCTTTTAATTGATTTGACATCATTTCTTTTGTCATGTTTCATTCAGCAATGCTGAAGCGAGAACATAAGCCCACATGACAGATGTCTTTCCCTTTGAAACGGCCCTTTTCACAGGAAGTAGAAGGAGTCCTGGAGGATGAACAAAAAAAGCTTAAGATTGATTACAATTAATTATGTCATTGATTTACTTTGTCACTATGTATTTAGCAAATATGGACAAAACGTTCCAAAGGAAATAAATGTTGCCAGAAGGCAGGAGATCGGCAGACCCAGGGGTATTAATACTGCTCTCCATTTCTCATTTTAGAATAAACATGAGAGAGGATGTGGGGAAATCTAATGAGTTAAAAGTGGAAAGACATGGAGGAAATTGGTTCTAAATATTTGAGTAATTAACCATCATCATCAATAACTCATAAGTAGTCAAATCACCCCAAGTCAACACATTCTATTTTCTCTGCATTATGTGTTTATTTTACTATATTTTTCTTCATTTGGCAGACAAAAATAAAGTGTCTATTATATTTCAGACACAAAGATAAGTGCACAGGGTATACAGAGACTAAAGATTTCATTGTATTAGTTTCATATTTTAAGCAAAAAGGGATCTGACTATGAAATTACAAGCACGTAGCTTATTTTGCTTAAGGCCACCATGGGGAAGCAACGTTATCTATACCTTAATTAGGCCATGGAAATCCATGAGGCTGCCTTCACTTGGCTTTCTGCTGTTTATTTTGCATCAGTAAAATCCATAGACTCTGAAGGAGAGCTCAATCATAATTAAAAGTGCTATTGAACTAAACACAATTACCAGTGTTTACCACATTACATAATGCTATTGGCACCAGAAGCAAAGTTCAAACTAGTTTTCTTTTCTGAACTCTTGTTAGGCACGGTTTAAAAAATGTCTAATTAAATTTGGTAATGGCATGTGCCGAAATCAGATTTGGAAAATTTGCTGACTTACAGATCAAGGCATCAGGACGTTACTATTCACTTACCATTGCAACTAGGAAAACTCCTAATTCAACACTAAAACACTGGTGCTCTTGGCTGATATTTTCTTTAGGGATTATACTCCTGAAGCCTTATATTTACACTGCAATCGCTTTATTAAAACCAAAAAGATTTACCTTTTAATAGTATAATGAGGTCTGTATTACAAAAAAATTATTGTTTGTGAATATAATTACTAGGCTAATAATAATTTCTCCAGAAAGCATATTATCTGAGTAAATAAAGATAATATCAAAAAAAGGTTTTCTTACTTTTTATCAAACTAAATAAAATGTTAATGATGTTCTTAATATATCAGTTATCATGTATTCTAAACAGGGGAAGAAAGATTTTAGTAAGGATGAAATAATCATGACTTGAATAAAGAACTGAATGTATACACACATGAATGTTGCTATAGTTTTCTCTAATATTCCCAAAATTTCTTCTATCGGCATTTTTCATATTCTTTTCAAGACAAGCATGATGTACTAAGCAGTGAAGGTTTATGTTTATTCATTCAGAATATAACAGGACATAATAATAAACAGAAGTTTGTTCAAAACTAACAGTGCAGATGTCTGAAAGTGAAGAAAGTGAATCTTCTTTCTGTCTTCTGAATTATTTGGTGACTCTCTTGGACGCCAAAATTGATGGGCAGACCTCCTGGACAGTGTTGGAGGCTCCTGTTTCTGCCTTGACTTACTTAACTCTACTTGTTTGCCTGGAATGCTGGACTGCCCAACAGCCTCCACTACCACCTTCACATGTGCCGGGTGGATACCTGCTAACATTTTAGGTTGACTCTACAACCCCAAAATTATCATCACTATAAAGTCTTCTCCTTTTAACAACAGTAGTCTTCATATTTTTCTCTTAGGCTTTGTTGTTTTATTTACTTTCATCATTTTTCCTATGAAAATATACTTTACTTATTATTGCTTTTTAATTTACTTTTCCATTTATGTTTTGCACTACACTATGAGCCCCTTATGTTCCAAGACTGTGTATTATTTAGTGTACCTTGACACCTAGTACTTTCTCACAAATAGCAGATGTTTAAGACGTATTTAGTGACTGACGGCATGAAGCTGGACAAAGTTAAGGCTGCTAAATTGGAGTTCATTTATTAAATACTATGTTAAAGGTCAGCACGAGTAATTAACAAAATTTTGGTCAGACAAGTAGTTGAGAGTGCTGAGATGACATTATTATACCATACGATTATATAAATTGACATTGATCTCCCTCTAGCCTCAAAATAAGTGAAAATTTAAAAAGAGTCACAAGAAAATAATCAATTTTGCTGTGTATGAGTGAATTTCATTCTATTAAAGGCCTTTGAAATTTTAAAAAATTATATGAAAATCACTGTTTTCTCAAGGGCTACTTCATTTTTAGTTGCCCAATCATTAAAGTTTGTACCATAGTAAGACCAAATCTGGGTGAATTCTCATTCCAAAAAATTAGAACTAAATCTACGAGAATGCCAACATACTAAAGTTTAAAATAGGTTAGTATAAAAGCTCATTTCCTATGTATTAGTATGACTTTATACAAACATGTGTATTCTATGATCTTTCATTTTCTTCATCTAGAAAACATTAAAAATAATATCTATTTCATTTTTACTATGAGTTACCTGAATTTAGCTTTATGTGAAAATTTCTGGCCGGGCGCGGTGGCTCAAGCCTGTAATCCCAGCACTTTGGGAGGCCGAGACGGGTGGATCACGAGGTCAGGAGATCAAGACCATCCTGGCTAACACAGTGAAACCCCGTCTCTACTAAAAAAAAAAAAAAAAAAAAAGGCAAAAAACTAGCCGGGCGAGGTGGCGGGCGCCTGTAGTCCCAGCTACTTGGGAGGCTGAGGCAGGAGAATGGCGTAAACCCGGGAGGCGGAGCTTGCAGTGAGCTGAGATCCGGCCACTGTACTCCAGCCTGAGCTTGCAGTGAGCTGAGATCCGGCCACTGCACTCCAGCCTGGGCGACAGAGCGAGTCTCCGTCTCAACAACAAAAACAACAACAACAACAAAAATTCTGCTTTCTTAACATTCTTCTTGGTTCCTGTAATGTCAAATTTAGTATGTTTATCTTACACTGGCCTTTCCATCTTATGTTTTATGTGTGGCCTAAATCTTTGTACTCCCAAGGTTCAGCCTCTGAGTTTACTGTCATCAGTCTCTATCCCGATTGTGCAATCTATACTGAAGCCTAGATTTCTCTCCCAATATTCAGCCTCCAAAATAAGATTTCCAGAACGGGATACTGACCTGTCCCCCTTATAATCAGTCCCTATTTATATTCTTAATTTTGTTATCAGCACTACTATTCATGCAGCTGATGAGATAAATCTTTCATAACTTCCCCTACTTCTTCTCCTTGGTAACTATATACAAACTATCACCAGACTGAATGAATTATGCTCCCAGACTTTGCTTAAATCGAGTCCATTTACTTTTGACCCAAGTATGACTGCATCCTTTCTCACCTGGCATATTTCGGTCGTACCCTCACTGCTATCTCTACCTCCACATCTTGCCCCACAAGGTCATTCTCTGAACCACCCCAGGGAGTGGTGCTCAAAATCCCTAATCTGAACAGGACTCTTCATGTCCTTGAGATATGGATCTCCAGAACAGATGTCTTGTATGTCCCCTAATGACCAACTCGCTTGAATCAACTTTTCTTGTCTGGTGCTGTTCTCCTTGGGGTATATTTTCACCTTCCTTGACTTGTTTCTCTCCACAACATGCGACTCAGTTTTTTTCTTACCCAATTAACCCTCCTCACCACCTCTCATACAATCCTATCTATCTGTCTCTGCAATATTAATGTGTTATAATCTCTCCACTGAGCTCAGGGTCCTTGAGGGTAGAAAATGCGGGGTTCTCTCTCTCATCATCAGCACTGAATATACTTCTTTGCACATGGTAGGTACTTAATACACATATTTTATACAGAGAAAAGTCCATTCATACACAAGCATTAATTTAAATAGTTTAATTCAATAAACAGTTGACTATTACGTAGTAGACATCCTTCAAGGTACTGGTGAAACAGCATTGAATAAAACCTACAATAATCTGTGTCTTTGTGGTACTTACATGAAACCCAAATTCAAAGTGATATATACAGTGCTTACCATATATCTGATTAATCTAATTTTAAGTTATAAGACCAAGATGTTTTTAAACAGTATTGAAGATTCCACTGAAAATGTATTACATATTTGGTTAAGTAGCATATCTGTGATCACTTTCTGTCAGTATTTAAAATGAACGTATGTGTTACTTATTCCTCTATTGAGGGATTTCTTTACCTAGGTTAGGACTTGTGCTACTGGTACTGGCTCCTGAATATAGCTTAACAGTTCTTTGGATCAAAATATGATTTATATTTGGAAATATTTAATCACTTGATGTAAGTCTCTATGGATTGTAAACATATAAAATTCAGAGTTTGAATACTCCATGGATTTTCTAAGACTTCACAAGCTGTTGTAATGTCGTTGAGCATTATTAATAAGGACTGAGCAGTCCTTCATGAATAACTATAATTTGCCTTATGTGCAGTAAATTATACTCTTGAATATGTTAGGCCAGAAATCAAAATGGATTTGACTTCCCTAGTTCCCCAAAGAACCAATATTTCATCAGACATATTTCATCTTTCTTTCTACTTTTCACTGGTCTCACCATTTTTTTTTTCTTCCAACCATAGCTACTGAGCATTTACTATACAGCTGTTATTGTGCTCATTGGTCTATCTGGTGAAGAAAAAAAAAATAAACAAAAGAGGAAGATATTGAAAAATATCCACAAGATACTGAGATTATCATAGCAAATGGATAAATATACATTGAAATAAGATTTATGAGAGCACAGATGGAATTCTGATAGGTTTTGAGTGATTTAGGGATGTTTTAAGAGTGGCTTCATTAAGGAAATGACATAAGCTAAGGTATGGACACATTTATTAAAAGATGATAGTGGTGCCATTAGAAAAAAATGAGAAGAACATAATGTCCATAACAGGTAGAAAAAACAAATAATTAAGATAGCACATGAATAACCAAAAAAGACACACAGGCATGTGTTGAGTTAAGCTAGACGTATATTTATAGCTAGAATGTAGAACTTGAAGCCTGTTGTGAATCGTTTTTGACCTCTGCATTTAATCAACTGGTAAACTACCGGAAAGTTCTAAGGAGAATGCTCACAAGTATGTTGCTTAAAATTCACTCTTGCTTTGAGCAGATTGAAAGGCCAGAAATGCAGAAATGGACATAGAGAAAACTGTTGAGAGAGAATGGTAATATCTGGGGTAGAGTCAGGGGCAATTTAGACTAGGATATGAAAGGAAGTAAACAGGATTAAGAAATTGTAGTAAATAAAATCTAAAGGACTTATTGATGAGGGCAGGTAAGGAAGAGACAAGTAGCAAGGTGGATCCCCAGAGATGAGCTTTCCACAAAGGATGGATGATTGGACCTTCGCTGAGATAAAAAATCACTGGGTGAGCGCCAGATTTGAGTAGAAAATCATGGCTTTCACTTTAGACATACTAATTTTTACAGTTTTTGAAATACCTTTTGGCCGGGTGTGGTGGCTGACGCCTGTAATCCCAGCACTTCGGAAGGCTGAGGAGGATCAGGAGGTCAGGAGATCGAGAGCATGCAGGCTAACATGATGAAACCCCGTCTCTACTAAAAAATAAAACAGAAAAAAATTAGACGGCTCTGGTGGCAGGCACCTGTAGTCCCAGCTACTCAGGAGGCTGAGGCAGGACAATGTCATGAACCTGGGAAGCGGAGCCGAGATTGTGCCATTGCACTCCAGTCTGGGTGACAGAGTGAGACTCCGTCTCAAAAAACAATTAAAATAAATAAATAAATAAATAAATAAATAAATAAATAAATAAATATATTTGTCACAATGTTGAATAAATGATTAGAAATGTATATTTGTAGCACAGAACAATTGGGTGGGAAGATACAAATTTTGATGTCATAGGTATAAAGATGGTTTCTGTGTGTGTATGTGAGTGTGTGTGTGTGTGTGTGTGTGATTCTGTGTGTATGTTTCAAGCTGCATGCAGAGACAATGCTCAAAATCTTGGCCTTAAGGGCAATCAGTGGAACTAACAAACCAGTAACTTGAGGAAATGGCACAATTTTATTTTTTATTCAATACATAAAAAAATGAATAAACTGTATTTTCGGCTTGACACTTCCTGCTTAAAAATGCCACGAGTGCTGCAAATCCCATAATATAAAGTCATAATTCTTTATATTATCAGTGAAAACCCCTACAGACCTGTGGCAACCAATTTTTAACAATTTTAATTAATGCTAAATGCTTCTTCTCAGGTCTTGACACAATCACACTATCTCTTTTTTCCACATCAAAACCCCAGCCTTAATGCCTCTCCATCACTCCTCTCCATCAATGCAAAGGCTGAATGCTAAAGGACCAGCTCAAGGGTTATCTCTGTCCTGGGGTTCTTTTCCTAACTTTCCACACACTCCCACCCATCCCTGGTCTACGAAGATCATGGTCACCTCCAAATCCTCAAAATTCTGATTGACTTTATAACTTTCAAGTTATTTATAAGAACTTAATAGGAAGTTTTGAGCAGACATACAGAAACATTTATAAATCTTTTATTTTTATGTAACACACACTCCCAGAGAAAGCAAAGAGAAAATTAAGAAAAAAGCACAATGTGTCCTACCACAGCATCTCCACAATACATAATACAATCTATAAAGGTAGTAATTTATATAAGCAACGTATTATAAGTGTGGACAGTGAGTTTTGAGGTGCTTTTAGAAAGCCGAGGTATCTCTACTAGAGTAATTTTGGTGATATTAAAAGTAATTGTCCTCTTTTATCTTTTGGGTCTGAGATGAGATGGCTGATGAAGCATGGTGAAGATCTGGCCTCAAATGTTTCTGTGGGAGATGCTTCTTGTGTTTATATGGTTGTCATTTCCGTTAAAGAGCAGATATTCAGAGACAGACAAGGGGACTTCAGAGCTTGGCTCTATATACATCACAGAACTATTTGGTGCATACCCTACAGAATTGTTTAGAGTAATAGAATTTTTTTAATTCAACCTCACAGATCCTGGCAATTAACAAATCTTATAATACACTGGGAATTTGCCATCAAGATTACCAAATATGATGTAAACGACTTTGACAGTTTTTGGATGAAATTTTAATAGATTTTGAATGTCATGAACTCCTAAAACAGTCTTTTATTATGATGAATCTGCATGAGACAACTTTTATCGCTTAACAAAATTTTAATTAAAACTAGGCAGAGTTGTGACTGACATGATCAACTGTACAAGGTGCTGGCCCTCATTTTTCCTAAAACCCGGGAAAGAAATGCTCTTTGCATTCATCTGGTAGACAAACTATACAAATTTAGCTTTTTTGTTTTTCATCTTCCCTACTGGACTTCCAACAAAGTGACCAAATTAGAGCATTTTGATGTAAGACTAAGCTCTGTATAATGATGAATGTACTGTAGCTTAAATAATCCAATAATATAATGAAAGACATTAGTTTTATATGAAGTGGGAGATAGGAAAAGATCCTATTACGTTGTATAAATGTACTTCAAAGATGATGTAGAATGAAACAAACATTTTCTCAAAACTCTTAATCTCATTTTGTTATTATTGTTTTTGTTAAGTCACAATTAGACATTGCTCTCTCCTTGATCCCCCTCCACTAGGCTGATAGCTAGTAAATACCCCTTGTAAAGGCCGTAGCAGTTAAAGTGTTGAAATAATGTCTTACTGAATGAGTGGTTGATGAGCTCTTCCCCAGCTATTTCCCTAAGACTACTCTGTGTCTTCCAAAGATGCAGCAACTCAAAAATTGACATGTCATGTTTTTCAGCCAGGATTGTACAAGGTCTTGCTTTTGCCATTGGGACTTATGCCCACTCTGATAGAGGTGTTCATGCAATTTCAGGTAAGAGCATTTTGAATGTCACTGCTGCTCTTTCAAAAGGCTGCTAGAACTAGGTTTTGAAATGACAAGTGTGGTTTCTTCATGTTATTCAATCACTTAAAATTATTCAATGGTATTTTGAATGGTAATCAGTCTTAAATTAAGCAATGCTGAAGGAAGTGCATAATACAAAATAGGTCCTTCTTGTCACTAATTCCAAGATAGAATGTGTATGTTTTTCAAGAACTTTAAAGAGAAGAAAAATAATTGTCCCCCTGTGTTAAACCGCAAATGTTAGACAAAGTAGATTAGCAGACAAAAATTAGTAAAAGCTTCGAAGGATTAAATGATTTACAAATTGAATATGTTAAGAATGAATCTATAAACCTATCTAAACAAGGATACATGCATCAGAAAGGTGCGAGATTGGTTATCTTTAGAATTTTGAAAAATACAAAAGGCAAAGATTAGAAGAAACAGTTTGGTAGTGGCTATGTCCAGGGAAAAGCGAGTTTTGCCTTTAAACTTAAAAATATTCACCTCTCTATAGAATTTCATTCTTTCTATAGAATTTCTATAGAATTTCTTTCTTTTCAAGAAAGGAAAATGAATCCATTTATCTGAGGTCTTAGAACTATATGTTATACATATTCAAACTGTATATAATGAGATGATTACAGAACACATATATGGATATATATTCACCTAGAACTCACTTGCCTTCCCATGGGAGGAGATAATTCACTGGTCATAAAAGCTTCACAGCTATTTCTTACTGACAATTAGTAAACTGTCATTTAACCTACCCTAAACCTTGGCTACAGTGAGAGAATGGCATGATCTTGACAATGTGCATATCCCGGCTCTTTAATCAAGTAAATTTTTCATTGTAAATTAGTAATCAGTATAGTGGCCCATGCAACTCTTTTGTGATCCACACTCAAACTGCTGACAACATAAGGCCTTTGTTCTCAGAAGTCTGAATTTCAAAATTTTAAAAACATAATGAATGTTGTTATGTGAGGCCACTTGGGAGCAGCCTCCTAATCTTCCCAGGCGTGCACACACAGCTCTGTAGAACAAGAACTGAACAGTCTTCTCTTGCTATATTAAAATATTGTCACCTGGAAACCTCATTGGGATTCCAACACAGTGCACTCTGTGGAGCATTCAGAATCTCTGTAATGGGAAAAAATTAGCCCTGAACTCAATGCCAAACTGAGCCAACCTAAAATCTTAAAAGTAGACCCAAAAGGATAGAATCATTTCTAATTTAACTGTGTTCTATGACAAAAGTTTAAGAACATTCATAAAGAAACAAAACTGTACAGCACTAAAATGGTGAAATTTACAATGCTATCATCAAATCACACATTACCAGGCTTGCAAAAGAGTAGGAACATATGACACATAAAAGAGAAGTTACCCCATCAAATCTGACACAGGTGTGAGAGTGGGCAGAGAGGGACATTCAAACTGTTATTATAAATCTCTATTTCAGAAAGCAAAAAGGAAACTTGGAAGAGAGAAGAGCCAAAGTCAAACTTCCAGAAAAGAAAACTACACCATCTGAAGTAAAAAATTATACTGAGTGAGATGGGTGAGATTAATGGCAGATTGACATGGCAGGAGACCCTAAAAGTGAGACTGAGGCACATGGAGAAACTATCCAAAAAAAACAAAAACAACAAAAACAAAGAAACGGACCATAAACAAAATGAAAAGCTCTTTGGTGAGCTGCAAGACAACTTGAAAGGGTCCAGTATGGTTGGGGGCCAGACAAATACTTTTTTAAATTATGAAGGAAAATTTTCCAAATTTTATTAAAAACATAATCCAAGACTTAAAAAGTTCCACAAAACCCAAGCCAAAGAAATACAAATACAACATAAAAGTGCATTATAATAAAAATGCACAAAAGTGATGAGAAAAAAAAAATCTTAAAAGTAACCAGGCTTTGATGGGAGGGGAACACGTTGCCTACAGAAGAACAGAGATACGCTTGAGAAAATAATTCTCATTGGAAACCATACAGTGAGAAAAGTTGTCAGCATCCTAAATAAAACAGCTGTGAACCTAGAACTCTACACATAAAGAGAGTGTATTTCAAAATGAAGATAAAATAAAGACTTTTCTAGGCATAAAATTTTAAAAGAATCTATGGCCAGTACAACAGCACTACAAGAAACTCCTCAGGCAAAAGAAAAGAAAAATGATTCCATCTGTCAGACGAAAGCAGAGAACTATGCAAGGAAATGAAGATGAAGAAAAGTATCTAAACTGGGAAATAAATAAGATTCTTTCTAAAATGTAAATATTTTGATAAATAATTGACTGATTAAAATGATAAATATGTTGTGGCATTTGTAACTTATAAATAAATCATATAAAAATAACAACATGAAGCTTGCAATGGGAGAAATGGAAGTACAGTATTGTTCAGTTCTTATACTATGCGTGAAACGGATACATTGCTTGGACGAACACTAGAAAACTTTCTTAAAAGAGCTAAAGATAATTAGCAAAATAGAAAACTAAAATCATAACACAATTTGAATTAATCCAAAAAAAAAAAAAAAACAGAAAAGAGAACATTTGGGATGACAAACACATAGAGAAACTATAAAGCTAATAAAAAGATAATAGATAAACCTGATAATTCAATTATCGACATAAAATATAAATCATAGAATTGCTAGAATTACAGGATAGTCAGATTGGATAAAAAGCAAGCCCAAATTATCCTGTTTATGAGACACATGCTAAATGTAAAGACACAAATGGGTTAAAATAAAAGATTACAATAATATATACCATGTTAACACTCATAAAAAGAGAGGAGGTCATATCTATTAGGATGGCTATCATCCACCCCCCAAAAAAAGAGAAAGAAAAACATAGCAAGTGTTTTTGGGAGAGAAAAATATTGAAGTCTTTAAGCATTACTGGTGAAAATGGAAAATGATGGAGCCACCATGGGAAATGGTAGGGCAATTCCTCAAAAAATTAAACAAAGTATTACTACATGATCCAGCAATTTTACTTCTGACTATATACCCAAAGAAATATAAGCAGGGACTTGAACAGATATTTGTACACCCATGTTTGTAATAGTGTAAGGGAGGAAGAATAATTTTTCCTCTACCTTCTGAATTTGTTGTTGGGCTTCCTCTAACAAAGACAGATTTGCAAGCGAAAAACAAACAAGTTCATTAACATATGATTCTCATATACACATGGAAGATACCCAGGAAATGAGCAATTCTCAAATAAGTGGCTTAGAATGCCGGTGCATATGGCATTTTCAGCAAAGAAGAATACATTTTCGGTAAGTGACAAGACAAAGGAAAAAGACTTTGAGTCTCTAGAAGCCGCAAATTCTGTGGAAGTAAATATATGGGAATCTAACAGTACTTAAAAGATAATGAAGTTTGTTACATAGATTCCTCTGGTGCTGTCTCCAGGCTGATATCAATGCATAATAATCTCCCCTGAAAGTCTGTCCTTCCCAGTAACGAGGAAAGGAAGGACAGCCTTGTAAATTTATGTCTTGCTTTTAGGCAAAGGTTGGAGAAAAGCTGGAGAGCATATTTTGTATCTACTTCTTCAATCACCTTCAGCTTAGAATAATCCTTATGCTAAAGAGATTTGGGGATAGCGTATTTGACTACCTTCAGCACCATTATTTATAACAGTCAAAAGGGGGAAGCAACACAATGTCCATTGATGGATAAATCAACTAAATTTGTTATATACATACCATGAAATATTAGCCTTGAAAAGGAAGAAAATTGTTAAGATATGTAACAACATGGATAAACCCTGAAGATACGCTAAATGAAATAAACCAGTAAGACAAGGAAAAATATTGTATGATTTCACTTATATGATACCAAATAGCACAATACACAATAATAGAGTAGTCAAATTCATGAAGACAGAAATTATGGTGGTTGCCCAGTGTTGATGTCAGAGTGAAGTGGAAAGTTATTTTTAATGGGTAAAGAATCTCAGCTGGGGGAGATGGAGGTTTCTGGAAATGGAGGGAAGTCACGGTCACACAATGTGAATGTGATTCATGCCACAGAATTGCACTTATAAAATGCTTAAAATTGTGAATTCTATGTTATGAGTATTTTACCACAACAATAAAAAAGAAATCAGCAGTTGCTATGTTACTATCAAACAAAATACATTTAGGAAAACAGCAACCATCAGGAATAAGAAAGGGCATTTCATTATGACAAGGGGGCTTTTCATCAAGAAGACATAGTTGGTGTGCATAATAACATTTTCAAAATATGTGTGATAAAAACCGACAGAATTAAAAACAGAATTAGAGAAATCTACAATTGTAATTACAATTTGAATACCACTCTCTCGGTAGTTAATGGGATATGTATAATAGATTTAAAAAAAATGAACATGGAATTAAAATACAATTATTTTGGTCCAATAGACATAACTAAAACATTTAATTCAAATCAGCCCCAAATACTTTTTAAATACTGTGAACATGAAATATTTGCAAAGACAGAACAAATTACATGCCATAAAATAAATAAGAATCATTAGCAAGCCAAGGAAACAATCAACAATGTGATGAGGTAACCTACAGAATGGAAGAAATTAGTTGAAATCTATTCATCTGACACAAGATTAATAATCAGAATATATAAGGAACTCAAACAACTCAGTTCCAAAAATAAATATCTGATTTTAAAAATGGGCAAATGATCTGAATAGACCTTTATCAAAGGAAGACATAAAAATGTCCAACAGGCACATAACAAATGCTCCACATCACTAACCATCAGGGAAATGCAAATCAAAACCATAATGATCATCTCATCCACCCCAGTTAAAATGGCTATTAGCAAAAAGACACGAAATAACAAATGCCAGAGACGATGTGGGAAGGCGGAAAACTTGTGCACTGTCAGTGGGACTGTAAATTAGTACAGCTATTATTGAAAATGGTATGGTAGTTCCTCAAAAAATGGAAAATAGAACTGCCATATGGTGCAGCAATCCCACTGTTGAGTATATACCCAAGAGAAAATAAATCACTATATTGAAGAGATATCTATCTGCACTCCCATGTTTATTGCAGCACTATTCATAATAGCCAACATATGGAATCAACCTTAGTGTCCATCAATGGATGAATGGGTAAAGAAAATAGTATATATATTTATATTATATTTAATATTTATAATATATAAATAGTTATATATTTATAATATGAATATCATATTTTATATATATAATAAACTGCTATTCTGCCATAAAATGAAATAAAATCCTGTCATTTCCAACAACATGGATGGAACTAGAAGTCATGTTAAGTGAAATAAACCTGGCACAGATAAACAAGTATCATATGTTCTCACTGATATGTGGGAGTTAAAAAAGTGGATTTCATGGAGGTAGAGGGTAGATTGGTGGTTACCAGAGGCTGGGAAGGTTAGCGGGGAGGATGGAATGAAGAGCAAATGGTTAATGTACACAAAAGTACAGTTAGCTAACAGAAAAAAATTCTAGTGTTCAATACCACAGTAGGGCACCTATAGATAACAATAATTCATTATGTATTTCAAAATAGCTAGAAAAGAAGATCTGAAATGTTCCCAACACAAAGAAATGATAAATGTTTGAGATGATGGATAAATATCCTTATTTAATTATTTTGCATTGTATGCATGCATACCAACATATCACATGTATCCCATAACTATGAACGAGTATTATGTATGAATAATACATATTATTAAATTTAAATACATTTAAATACATTCTTTGATCACAATTGAATTAAATGAGAAATTAATAGTTAAAAAATTTTGGCAATTCTCCAAATACTTGAAACTAAATAGGACACTCTTAAATAACTCTGGATAAAAGAAGAAATCAAAGGTAACTAGAAAGTATTTCTAACTGAATTAAAATGAAAACAAAAATTACCATAATCTGTGGAATATGGCCAAAGCAGAGTTTGGAGAACTTTGTAGCACTAATTGTGTAATTAGAAAGGAAGATATATTAATTCAACTAACTCAGATTCTACCTTAAGAAATTAATTTAGAAAAATGACTAATTAAAACCAAAATACATAGAAGAAATGAAGAAAAATTCAGAACAGCAGAAAAATAAGAACTGTTGCCTCAGTTCACCACGTGTCTTATGAGCCGTACCCTTCTTGATCTGGTGTTACAACTCTCTATATGACTTTAGATTACCCTTGTTCAACCACTTCACAATAACTCATAAGCTGCAAACATTCTGATGATCACTTCCATGAATAAATATCAGGTTCCTATCACAATAATGAGCGAAGTTGTTGTAGCATTTATGTACTTCTTAACGTGTATAAAATTACAGTTAACATGCATAAATATTAAAATTTTTATTAGATTATCACTGTTTTAATATGTCTAAGATTGACGTTTTTAGTTTTGGGAATTAGGCACCATTTATTTTATAAGCTATGTGGGTTTCATTGAACAGTTTTGAACGTAATGATAAATTATATGAAAAGATCTATTGCATTGTTGCAGAATTTGCTATCCATCCATAAAACAGAGCACCAGTCAGAAAGAGAAATAATTAAATCACCTTACATGAGGGTCATCATGAGTGATATTATGATCATCAAGAGGATACTACAGGACTATTATGAACAACTCAATTCCCCCCCAAATTATATAACTTTAGTAACTCCAGCTTTATTTTATTAGGATTAACAAGGAATATCTTTCACCATCCCTTTACTTTTAATATACCTGGGTGTTTATATTGAAAGTGGGCCTTTTGTAGACAACATAGAGTTAGGTCGTGATTTTTTGTCAGCTCTGATAGTCTGTGTTTTATTTTGTTTATTTGGGCTATTCACACATAAAGTAATTGAAAATGGATTGGTTTTTCCAATGTTTATAAATGTGGTCTATTTGCTGCAATTTTTTACTTTTATCTTCTCTTTTTTCAGCCATATATATATAATATATTTAGATTATATATTTTCAGCCATATCTCTATAATATATTTAGATTTAAATATTTTTGACTTCCTCTCTTTTTCAGACTTATATGCTTTCCTTTTTGGTTGTTTAAAAATATACGCAACATAAAATTTACCACCTTAGCCATTTTTAAGTGTACAGTTCCGTGGTATTAAGTACATTCCCACTGTTGGCAGCCATCACCTCCATCCATCCCCAGGTTTCTTTTCTAAAATACTGAAACTTTTAACCTATCATACAATAACTTTCCCTACCTTACTTGCCCCAGTCCCTGGCAATCACCATTCTACCTTCAGTCTCTGTGAATGTGACAAATCTAAGTACCTTAAAGAAGCGAAATCATAAAATATTTGTCTGACTGTGCTATAATATTTCACTTAGTATAAATTCCTCAAAGTTATCCATGGTGTAGCATGTGTCAGAATTCCCTTCCCTGTTTTAGGTAGAATGTTCCATTGTATGTACATACGCATTACCTGGCTTTAATGGAGCATTTTCTATGTTTCTATTTTTCATTTTTTTCTTTAATATTAAACATATTTCCTTTTTTAAAAAGTGTTTGTTTAGATGTTGCAATGTGCACTTAGAATTAATCTAAATTGGCCGGGCGCAGTGGCTCACGCCTGTAATCCCAGCACTTTGGGAGGCCAAAATGGATGGATCACGAGGTCAGGAGATGGAGACCATCCTGGCTAACACGATAAAACCTTATCTCTACTGAAAATATAAAAAAATTAGTTGGGCGTGGTGGCGGGCGCCTGTAGTCCCAGCTATTCGGGAGGCTGGGGCAGGAGAATGGCGTGACCCCAGGAAGCGGAGCTTGCAGTGAGCGGAGATCGCGCCACTGCACTCCAGCCTGGGCGACAGAGCGAGTCTCCACCTCAAAAAAAAAAAAAAAAAAAGGATCTAAATTTACTTTCAAATAACATTATACCCCTTCATGTACAAAGCCGGTCAACCATGCGTGAGTTACCACTTGAGTCCTCTGCATCTTGGGCTGCGAAGTCTACTACTCACCTAAGTCCTGTGAAACAGAGCACTCACACACACAACTTGCATGAAGTGGGTTTGGTACTTACAGATAGGTAACAAGGGACAGTAGAAGCCTACGGTTTAGTGTCAGCCTGTTCCCTAAGGCTCAGTAAAGCTGCTCAGGGCAGATGGAATATTTTCTATGCATGTCCCACTTGCGCTGATGCTGAGTGGCCTCAGGAAGCAGCCTTCCATGGCTTTTATACCCCACAGGACACAGCATACACTGCAGTAAAGTGTTGAAAAACCTCCTTTATCTAGAGGAGCCAAGAGTAGAGCCTGGGCTGTTCTGGCCAGCCCGTCAATTCAGGATGTTGCATTCCCAGCACATTCTACAGTTACTCTTGAGAACTATAAGCGAGAAACTGGGGAACACATGAGTTAATCTAAGGCAGCTGGGAGAAGTGTTCTACACTATGTAACGTGGGTGCCACTTAATAGAGTATCTCTCAGTCTTTCCTCCCGTCATTTACGACACTGCTGTCATTCATTTAACTTATCCACGTGCTATAATCACCCAATATATTGCTGCTATTATTTTCTCCAGCTATTAGATTAATTAATTAAACCTTTCATTTTTCTTTTCTTTTTCTGATTGCTTTTTCTTTTTCCTTATGTATATCCAAGTTTATAATCTACGTCATTTTCTTTCTCTCTAAAAAATTCTATTAACATTATTTCTAAGGCAACAGATTCCCCCAGTTTTTGTTCATCTGAGAAAGTGTTTATATATTTTATGCCTTTGAAATTTCACTGGAGGCAGAGAAGTGAGTTTGTTGTTGTTGTTGTTGTTAGACTTTAAATGTCTGACTCCACTCAGTCATTTAGCACAGGTTTTTGATGTCCAACATACAGGCCAATGTCATTCTTTTCATTGTTACTCTAGAGGTAAGGTTTTCTGTTTTGGCTTTTTGCAGAATTTTCCTTACAATTTGCAAAAACTTATGAGATGCAGCAAAAGCTGTTCTAAGAATGAAGTTTTTTGCAATAAATACCTACATCAAGAAGAAGGAAAATCTCAAATAAACGTAACTTTATATCTCAAGAAACTAGAATGAAAAGAATGAACTAACCCCAAAGTTAGCAAAAAGCCATAAGAAAAATCAGAGCAGAAAAAGTGAAAAAAGAGAATATAAAAGATATTAAAAATGAATAAAACTGAGTTTCTTAAAAATAAGAAAAACTGACAAATATTTAGCTATATTAAGAAGAAAAGAAAGAAGACTCAAATCAGAAATGAAATAGAACACTTTACAATGGATGCCTCGAAAATGAAATGGAATATATGGGACTATTACAAACAATTATATGACAGTAAATTAGATAAACGGCAGACAATCAATACATTTTTAGAAAAATACAACCTACCAAAATTGAATAAAGATAAAACAGAAAGCCTAAACAGAGCAATAACAAATAAAGTGATTGAAGTAGTAATTTGAAAAACGTTTCGCCTATAATCCCAGCACTTTGAGAGGCCGAGGCAGGTGGATCACGAGGTCAGGGGATCGAGACCATCCTGTCTAACATGGTGAAACCCCATCTCTACTACAAACACAAAAATTAGCAGGGCATGGTGGTGGGCGTCTGCAGTCCCAGCTACTCGGGAGTCTGAGGCAGGAGAACTGCTTGAACCTAGGAGGTGGAGGTTGCAGTGAGCCAAGATTGTGCCACTGCACTCCAGACTGGGTGACAGAGTGAGATGCCATCTCAAACAAACAAACAAACAAACAAACAAAACAATAAACCTTTCAAGGAAGAAAAGCCCAGGACCAGATTGCTTCTTTGGTGAATTATACTAAATATTCAAAGAGGAACTGACACCAACCCTTCTTAATCTCTTCTGAAAAATAAAATTAGAACAAATATTTTCAAACTCATTTTATGAGGCCAGCATTATCCTATACCAAAGCAAGACAAAGACACCACAAGAAGAGAAAACTTAAGGCCAACATCTCTGATAGAGGTAAGTGCAAAAACCTTCAATAAAATGCTAGCAAACTTTATTTATCAAAAATATTACACAACATCACCAAGTAAAATTTATACCTGGGATGCAAGATTTGTTTGGCATATGCAAATTGAGTAATGTGATGCACCATATTAACAGAATAAAAAACAAAAATTATATGAATATTTTATTAGAGAAAACCCAATTAATCAAAATTCAACATTCTTTTATAGTAAAATATCTCAAAAATTGGTACAGAAATAAATTTTCTCTACATGAGTTATTAAAAAGCACACAGCTAACTCATAATCAATGAAGAAAAACAAAGTTTTTCTTCTAATATCTGGTACAAAGCAAACATATCCACTCTTGACACTTCTGTTAAAACATAGCACTGGAAGTACTAGCAAGAGAAATTAGATGAGAAAAGCAAGTAAAATACATCTAAGTCAGAAAGGAAGAAGTAAAATCACCCTGGTTGGCAGACATGATCTTAAAGACTACACACACACACACACACACACACACACACACATAAATAAAAATACCTGTTAGAACTAATTAGTGAATTCAGTACAGTTAGTTACAAGATACTAAATAAACACAAAAAATCAGTTGCATTTCTTTGCACCAATAACAGTTTATTAAAAAAGAAATCAGGAGAGCAACCCCATTTACAGTAACTTTAAAAAGAATAAATATTTAGAAATAAATCTAACCAAGGATATGAAAGATCCATACACTGAAAACTGTGAAGCATTGATGAAGAAATTAAAGAAGAATAAATAGAAACACATCCCATGTTTTATAGATTGGAAAAATTAATGTCAAAATGTCCATACTACCAAAAATGTTGTGTAAATTCAATACAATCTCTACCAAAACTACAATTACATTTTTCACAGAAATTTTAAAAAATTCTGAAATTTATATGGAATTACAAAAGACCCCAAGTAGCCAAAGTATACTTTGGTCTTCCACGTTTAAATATATGCCTAGGTAGAATTATTTTTTGGTGTTTATCCTGCTTGGTTTTATCTGAGCGTCCTGGATCAGTGGTTAAATTGCCTATCTGTTCTTGTGTGTTGTCTATTTTTTGCATTAGAGCATTTAATATATTAATCATAGTAATTTTAATTTCCCTATATGATCATACTTGACTCTATTTATGATATATCCTTTGTTACTTCAGACTGTTTTTTTTTTTTTTCCTGCCTGTTGCATGCTTTGTAATTCTTTTTTGAAAATACACATGATATATCAGGTAATTTGGTCTTAGATATGTAGAATTATAGTGAAAGGTTTTATGTTAATCTGGCTGGGAGTTTTGCTGTTTAAAATTTGCTGTAATTCCAGATACCAGGGGCTTTAGGTTATCCCAGTTTCCTTGTTTGATTTGTGATTTTTCTCCAGTGTTGTCCTTTGGTTTTTCTATGAACTACATCTTAAATAAAGTCTGCGTCTTGCAGCTCTCTTAGTTACAGCTAAGGGACTCTATTTAAGATGTAGTAGACACAGTAGTAGAAGTAGTAGACACAGACTCTATTTAAGAAGTAGTTCATAGGGAAACCCAAAGACAACACTGTTATTGTGCTACAGCCAATTCAATGTGGAGGTAAGTTGCTGCAAGAGGGACTGTTTTATAAGATCTGTTTTATAAGAGGAAGTGTTTTATAAGATCTATTTTATAAGAGGAAGTGTTTTATAGTATTATTATTATTATATTATTATTATTATTACTATTATTTTTTGAGATGGAGTCTCACTCTGTCACCCACGGATTAAATCACATTTTTAAAGTGGGCCTCAGTCCCTGGGGTTGTGACCTTTAAACACACTTCCTAGCCATTTTTTTCTCTTCTTATATGAGACAAAAAGGCTAGAAAGATTGAATTTATTATTACTTGTATTCAGAGCAGAAAAGGTTCTGGGTAGAGAATGGTTTTCTCTAGAGGACAGTGCTTTGTTATGGAGAAAGTCCTGGGAATAATTCTAATGGTCATTTTCCTCCTCCTACATCCCAGTAGAGCAGGGGATTTTTACTCATTTTTACCATGAGAATCTAATGCAATCCCTGGAGGTAAAACCCATGAAAGTGTGTCCCTCTCCAACACTGAACTCTCAAGAAATAGTAATTATCAAACTAGCCCACACTCAGCCTCCAGCATTTATCAAAATTGTCACTTAAGGATTCTTAGCAGTCAGTCACTAGCTCCAGCAGCTTCTGCTCCTGGCAAGCTGATATTACAGCTGTGATTCTTTGCATTTAACTGTATCTTGAAGTTTGCAAGTGGCAACTTGCCCAGTGACTTCAATAATCTAATGGAACTAAGGGAAGTTGTTGGGCTTTTTTCTGTTTTTTGTTGTTGTTGTTGTTGTTGCTGCTGCTGCTGTTCTTGATGTTGTGAAGATAGGAGAGACAGCTTCCAAACTCTAAATGTTTAGGCTGAAAGTACCATTCCTTGATTTAATTTTTATTGTATGAATTAAGCATTACTCCTCTTGGCTGCCCATCCATCTTACGCTTAAGTGCACCATGTTTTATTAAATATCTCTGTGTTTTTCTTTAGGTCAGCAACCCCTGGCTGTCACTCAGACCTTGTCATTCACTATGATAATTGTTTCCACCTTGCTACCCACAGTTAAGCTGTGCACCCTGGCCCCTCTTATTTCAACGTGGTATTGTGCCTCACGTTGTAGAGAGTCCAGTCCTGTAATACTATCTCCCTCCATTATACCAGCCTAAGGATATCAGTAACCATGAAACCTCTCAAAATAAATGGTACTATTCTCAGCACAGTATTTCTTTTTTTTTTTCTTTTTTTTTTTTTTTTAATTTTTTAAGTGCTAAGGTACATGTGCACAATGTGCAGGTTTGTTACATATGTATACATGTGCCATGTTGGTGTGCTGCACTCATTAACTAGTCATTCACATTAGGTATATCTCCGAAAGCTATCCTTTCCCCCTCCCCCGACCCCATAATAGGCCCTGGTGTCTGATGTTCCCCTTCCTGTGTCCAAGTATTCTCATTGTTCAGTTCCCACCTATGAGTGAGAACATGCAGTGTTTGATTTTCTATCCTTGCATTAGTTTGCTGAGAATGATGGTTTCCAGCTTCATCCATGTCCCTACAAAGGACATGAACTCATCCTTTTTATGGCTGCATAGTATTCCACGGTGTATATATGCCACATTTTTTTTTTTTTTTTTTTTTTTTTGAGATGGAGTCTCGCTCTGCCACCCAGGCTGGAGTGCAGTGGCCGGATCTCAGCTCACTGCAAGCTCCGCCTCCCGGGTTCCCACCATTCTCCTGCCTCAGCCTCCCGAGTAGCTGGGACTAGAGGCGCCCGCCACCTCGCCCGGCTAGTTTTTTGTATTTTTTAGTAGAGACAGGGTTTCACCGTGTTAGCCAGGATGGTCTCGATCTCCTGACCTCGTGATCCACCCATCTCGGCCTCCCAAAGTGCTGGGAATATGCCACATTTTCTTAATCCAGTCTGTCACTGATGGACATTTGGGTTGGTTCCAAGCCTTTGCTCTTGTGAATAGTGCCACAGTAAACATACGTATGTATGCGTCTTTATAGCAGCATGATTCATAATCCTTTGGGTATATCCCCAGTAATGGGATGGCTGGGTCAAATGGTATTTCTAGTTCTAGATCCTTGAGGAATTGCCACAATGTCTTCCACAACAGTTGAACTAGTTTACAGTCCCAACAACAGTGTAGAAGTGTTTCTAATGCTCCACATCCTCTCCAGCACCTGTTGCTTCCTGAATTTTTAAAGATCACCATTCTAACTGGTGTGAGATGGTATCTCATTGTGGCTCTGATTTGCATTTCTCTGATGGCCAGTGATGATGAGCATTTCTTCATGTATCTCTTGGCTGCATAAATGTCTTCCTTTGAGAAGTGTCTGTTTATATCTTTTGCCCACTTTTTGATGGGGTTGTTCTTTTCTTGTAAATTTGTTTGAGTTCTTTGTAGATTCTGGATATTAGCCCTTTGTCAGATGGGTGGATTGAAAAAATTTTCTCCCATTCTGTAGGTTGCCTGTTCACTCTGATGGTAGTTTCTTTTGCTGTGCAGAAGCTCTTTAGTTTAATTAGATCCCATTTGTCTATTTTGGCTTTTGTTGCCATTGCTTTTGGTGTTTTACACATGAACTTCTTGTCCATGCCTATGTCCTGAATGGTATTGCCTAGGTTTTCTTCTAGGGCTTTTATGGTTTTAAGTCTAACATTTAAGTCTCTGATACATCTTGAATTAATTTCTGTATAAGGTGTAAGGAAGGGATCCAGTTTCAGTTTTCTATATATGGCTAGCCAGTTTTCCCAGCACCATTTATTAAATAGGGAATCCTTTCCCCAGTTCTTGTTTTTCTCAGGTTTGTAAAAGATCAGATGGTTGTAGATGTGTGATATTATTTCTGAGTGTTCTGTTTTCTTCCATTGGTCTATCTCTCTGTTTTGGTACCAGTACCCTGCTGTTTTGGCTACTGTAGCCTTGTAGTATAGTTTGAAGTCAGATAGCATGATGACTCCAGCTTTGTTCTTTTGGCTTAAGATTGTCTTGGGAATGCGGGCTCGTTTTTTGTTCCACATGAACTTTAAATTAGCTTTTCCAATTCTGTGAAGAAAGTCATTGGTAGCTTGATGGGGATGGCATTGAATCGACAAATTGCCTTGGGAAGTATGGCCATTTTCATGACATTGATTCTTCCTATCCATCAGCATGGAATGTTCTTCTGCTTGTTTGTGTCCTCTTTTATTTCATTGAGCAGTGGTTTGTAGTTCTCCTTGAAGAGGTCCTTCACATCCCTTGTAAGTTGGATTCCTAGGTATTTTATTATCTTTGAAGCAGTTGTGAATGGGAGTTCATTCATGATTTGGCTCTCTGACTGTTATTGGTGGGTAAGAATGCTTGTGATTTTTGCACACTGATTTTGTATCCTGAGACTTTGCTGAAGTTGCTTCTCAGCTTAAGGAGATTTTGGGCTGAGACGATGGGGTTTTTCTAAACATACAATCATGTTGTCTGCAAACAGGGACAGTTTGACTTCTTCTTTTCCTAATTGAATACACTTTATTTCTTTCTCCTGCCTGATTGCCCTGGCCAGAACTTCCAACACTATGTTGAATAAAAGTGGTGAGAGTGGGCATCTCTGTCTTGTGCCGGTTTTCTAAGGGAATGCTTGCAGTTTTTGCCCATTCAGTATGATACTGGCTATGGGTTTGTCATAAATAACTCTTATTATTTTGAGATACGTCCCATCAATACGGAATTTATTGAGAGTTTTTAGCATGAAGGGCTGTTGAATTTTGTCAAAGGTCTTTTCTGCATCTATTGAGATAATCATGTGGTTTTTGTCTTTGGTTCTGTTTATATGCTGGATTACATTTATTGATTTGCGTATGTTGAACCAGCCTTGTGTCCCAGGGATGAAGCCCACTTGATCATGGTGGATAAGCTTTTTGATGTGCTGCTGGATTTGGTTTGCCAGTATTTTATTGAGGATATTTGCATCAATGTTCATCAGAGATATTGGTCTAAAATTCTCTTCTTTTGTTGTGTCTCTGCCAGGCTTTGGTATCCGGATGATGTTGCCCTCATAAAATGAGTTAGGGCGGATTACCTCTTTTTCTATTGATTGGAATAGTTTCAGAAGGAATCGTACCAGCTCCTTCTTGTACCTCTGGTAGAATTCAACTGTGAATCCGTCCAGACTTGGACTTTTTTTGGTTGGTAGGCTATTAATTATTGTCTCAATTTCAGAGCCTGTTATTACTCTATTCAGGGATTCAACTTCTTCCTGGTTTAGTCTTGGGAGGGTGTATGTGTCCAGGAATCCATTTCTTCTAGATTTTCTAGTTTATTTGAATAGAGGTGTTTATATTATTCTCTGATGGTAGTTTGTATTTCTGTGTGATCAGTGGTGATATCCTTATTTTTTATTGGATCTATTTGATTCTTTTCTCTTTTCTTCTTTATTAGTCTTGCTAGTGGTCTATCAATTTTGTTGATCTTTTCAAAAAGCCAACTCCTGGATTCATTGATTTTTTGAAGGGTTTTCTGTGTCTCTATCTCCTTCAGTTCTGCTCTGATCTTAGTTATTTCTTGCCTTCTGCTAGCTTTTGAGTGTGCTTGCTCTTACTTCTCTAGTTCTTTTAATTGTGATATTGGGTGTCAATTTTAGATTTTTCCTGCTTTCTCTTGTGGGTATTTAGTGCTATACATTTCCCTCTACACACTGCTTTAAATGTGTCCCAGAGATTCTAGTATGTTGTGTCTTTGTTCTCATTGTTTTCACAGAACATCTTTATTTCTGCTTTCATTTTGTTATGTACCCAGTAGTCATTCAGGAGCAGGTTGTTCAGTTTCCATGTAGTTGAGCAATTTTGAGTGAGTTTCTTAGTCCTGAGTTCTACTTTGATTGCACGGTGGTCTGAGAGACAGTTTGTTATAATTTCTGTTCTTTTACATTTGCTGAGGAGTGCTTTACTTCCAACTATGTGGTCAATTTTGGAATAAGTGTGATGTGGTGCTGAGAAGAATATACATTCTGTTGATTTGGGGTGGAGAGTTCTGTAGATGTCTATTAAGTTCACTTGGTGCAGAGTTGAGTTCATTTTCTGGATATCCTTGTTAACTTTCTGTCTCGTTGATCTGTCTAATGTTGACAGTGGGGTGTTACAGTCTCCCATTATTACCGTTTGGGAGTCTAAGTCTCTTTGTAAGTCTCTAAGGACTTGCTTTATGAATCTGGGTGCTCCTGTATCGGGTGCACATATATTTAGGATAGTTAGCTCCTCTTGTTGAATTGATCCCTTTACCACTATGTATTACATAGGCCTTCTTTGTCTCTTTTGATATTTGTTGGTTTAAAGTCTGTTTTGTCAGAGACTAGGATTGCAACCCCTGCCTTTTTTTGTTTTCCATTTGCTTGGTAGATCTTCCTCCATCCCTTTATTTTGAGCCTATGTGTGTCTCTGCATGTGAGATGGGTCTCCTGATTGTAGCACACTGATGGGTCTTGACTCTTTATCCAATTTGCCAGTCTGTGTCTTTTAATTGGGGCATTCAGCCCATTTACATTTAAGGTTAATATTGTTATGTGTGAATTTGATCCTGTCATTATGATGTTAGCTGGTTATTTTGCTGGTTAGTTGATGCAGTTTCTTCCTACCATTGATGGTCTTTACATTTTGGCATGTTTTTGCAATGGTTGGTATTGGTTGTTCCTTTCCATATTTAGTGCAGCACAGCATTTCTTACAAACAGTATGCTCTCCAGAATCTCTCATGGAGCATAGTCAACTGGGAGGATTTTCAAACTTATATAATAAAGATTATCTAGCAGGAAATCTCCCTAAGTCTTTTGATTCTTTTCCTCTGCATTTTTTCCTGGAAGTTCTTAACATTTCCACTTCATTTAGGTGGAGTTCTTATTTGTACAAGATTCCAAGAGCCACCCTAGCCCATAGGAATATCTAGGATTCTTAGTAAAGATGTTAATGGGTCATATTTGTCCTCATTCTCTTTTGATAAATTCTCCCTTATCTAAATATGTATTGTCCGCTTTTGTTACACTATCATCAAGATCGGGTTGCATAATTGTGTGACTATTGATGGTACATGTTAGCTGGATCCTGTCTCCTCTAGTGTATAAACCCTTTTTATTCCCTTAGCAAACATAGCACTTCCCTGGCTGAATTAGTTATTGACTGCATGGGCAGAAGCTGAGTTGGCAGTAGATGCTGCATGGGATACTTGATGTCTTGTAAGGCAGAAGTCTCATTGTCTGCAAGGAAGCAGAAGCACCAGCATTTAATTGAGAGGAGTGAGCTACTTCTGCATGACCCACAATTTCAGAGCATATTGAGAACTTCCAAGTCTTCAAGTTTATCAATCCGGATATCACACTCACAATTGTTGGGTCATATTCCTTTCAGCTCAGAGCCTTCAACTCCATATGGGGAATTTGCTGGGGTGAGAATTCAACCTTCTTTCAAGCTCACCTACCCTTTTAATTAAGTCCTGCATTTGACACTCTACTTATTTTTATTCTTGCTGAAGATAGAAATATCTTTTTAAGATTCCAAGGAGACCTTAAATTCATGACTAATTACCCTCAGTCTTATTCATTTATCCCATGTCAATAGCATATAACAACAGATATTTGATTCCATAATATTTATAATAACTACTTCCCCATATTTCTCAAATGCCCAGGATATTGTACCAGCCACAGGCATCTTATCACATGGTTCACCACCAGTGACCATCTCATCAATTGTGCTGTTGCAGCATCTTAAGGGCTATCAGTACTTTGTCTACTACCATCAAGGAGGACCAGTTAGAAAGTGGGTGATACAACACTAAAATCTTATTTTGCAGTTTTATTCCTATAGCTTCTCTTAGAACAAAATGTTTTAGAATCATCACCTTGCAATAGACTCTGAGACAGAGGGTGGCATGCAGGAGGTTCATTGGGAGAGATCTCCAGTAAACAACCCTGTGTGGGATGAGGAAAGCAGCAATGAGCAGAGGGATAAATAAAAGTGGGATTAAGCTGCAAAGGAGGAAACAGCTGTGGCAAGAATCACACTTTAAATATGTCCAGGAATGAGGTGCAAGGACCAGACATCATACCCCACACTGACTAGTTACTGGAGAAGAAGTGACTTAGAAGCAAGTCAAATTATTAGGCAAATGCTCAGAGAGGAAGGCAGTCATAACCTTGGAGTTTATCTGTCTGGCAGCTGTGGGTCAAAAAATCTTGATCGTTCAGAGGGCACCTGTGTGGCCAAGCACAGCATCCATCTACTAACCCACACCAGATGCATTTGCTCTTCTTCTAAAACTGAACTTTACAGACACACATTAACAAGTAACAACACTTAATTTTAACTACATGTAGTAATTGCATGATGATTTATATTTTTTTTCAAAGCCCTTTTCCATATCATATTTCAGAATTTTTTTTTTTTTTTTTTTTTTTTTGGGTCAACTTCTGCCCAGCTTTGAGGTTCCTTAAAGGTGACTTGGGGGCCAGGAGCGGTGGCTCACGACTGTAATCCCAGCACTTTGGGAGGCTGAAGTGGGCGGATCACAAAGTCAGGAGATAGAGACCATCCTGGTTAACATGGTGGAACTTCGTCTCTACTAAAAAAGAAATATAAAAAATTAGCCAGGCATGGTGGCGGGCGCCTGTAGTCCCAGCTATTTTGGAGGCTGAGGCAGGAGAATGGCGTGAACCCGGAAGGCGGAGCTTGCAGTGAACTGAGATTGCACCACTGCACTCCAGCCTTGACAACACAGCCAGACTCCGTCTCAAAAAAAAAAGAAAAAAGGTGACTCCAAGTTCACTACCAAGGGAGTGCTGCAGGACCAAGCGGGAGATGCTGTGCATTCCCAACACAGAAAATATTCTTAAAATGTTGTCTAATTTGTTATTTTTTGCTAAACAAACTTTAACACACTGAATTATCTGATTTTCTAAACAATCCCCATTTGACAGAGCACCAGATGGATATGAGGAGGTTAAATATATTTTGTCAGTTATATAGGCTAAGAGGCCACAGGGTAGGAGTTGAAAGCCAGTCATTGTAAATTCAAGTACAGTGTTGTTGTTATCACACAGTTTTTAGTGATAGTGAAAGAAATCATTTATTTGAATTTCCTTACTAATAAAAGTAATTAATTAGATTCGTTAATTTGTGTTTCCACCATTGCAATCCTAAGTGGCTTCTACATTGGTCCAAGGACTCCAGAAATACACATTTTCTGTTTTCCATTATGTGATGGAGAGGAAGTTTGCTGAACTACCCATACCATTTTCTTCATTAGATCTGTGCTTTGCCGCATCACTTTACTTTTACAGAGTATACTATATAACATTCTAATTAAATACAAAAGTATTAAGTATTAAGATACTCTATTTTCCATCAGCAGAGATGTACACCACTTTGCTTTCTGTGTAAGTGCTTACAGAACAGCATTACTGTCAATTTTCATTTCAAGTTGCTTCCATGGAAAAGATAAATGAGACTCTGAGCAGATGGTTGTCATCACATAATACAATTTAAAACCCTGTAAAGCGACACAACACTTGCTACTGCACTTAAAACCTATGCATGCATCGCAGGCAAATGAAATAAAATGAGGACAAGAAAAAACTAAGAGTTTGCTAATTTGCTGTTAAAGATTAAAACATAATGTAAGATTAGGAACATCGAGTTAAAGGTAAGCTCATTAAACAAAGGGGAAGTGAAGACTCTAGAGAAATTAGCATACTTTATATTCATGTCATCTCCCTTGATGGCTTCTTGGTTGTGCTGGGGGACATGGGTTAATCCAGTTGGGAGTACGTATATCCAAAAGATTGTAAATCAAATCTACTTATTTATAGGTTCCATTCATATCTGTGCTACTGTGTTGAAAATGAAAAGTAATGAACGTATTTGCACTAAGCAAGTAAAGTTACGTAACTTTGGTCTATGGGAAAATTGGAAAATTGCAGTTTACCTATACATATTTTATTTCTGTTTTGCAAAATCTGCTTTCATTAAGTAACTGTTTTACACATAAAAATATTCCACGTGTGCAGCGTAGGCTTTGAAGAATTTTTATGTTGATAATGACCTAACATTCCAGTTGTTAATAAAATAAGGATGATACAATTGACTCATTCTCTCCACATGCCCCAGCAAGAAAAAAGAATGGTACTTTGCTAACAAGTGTGTAGATTAAGATTGGCACCACAAAAGCAGTTTCATCTGTGACATTAATTCTCCGGCCTTGTTATTTTTCCCAGATTTCTTTCTTCTTATATATCATTTAAAATATTTTTATTCTAATTTATTCTAAATCAGTCATAACCAATCTGCTTCAGTTGTATTCCATAGCTTCTGAAGGTTACTTATTTTATCCTGGAGTTCCTTCAATTATGTCTACATTGTGTTTTGAGTTAGCAGCAAACAGCAATAAGCAAAGATACTTAATGACAGAAATTAATTTTAAGCATAAAGTGAAAGATGTAATAAAATAATTTCAAAATAGTTTACTTCATTCTATGATATTCAGTGAAGGTATTATATGAGTTTTTTCCAATTTCCCCTCCATGTTCCAGGCTTCTCTTGAACTAGGAAATGCTAATGAGTTTCCAGTTCTGTGACGTTAAGTATAGGCCACTGTTTCCATATATCTGACTAAGGATGGGAAGCAGAGGCAAGCTGTAGCTGACGTTCCTAGCTGGTCTTCCTCCAACTGCCAGCAACCTATGGCTAGCAAAGCCCATCCATGGGCACCTCTGCTTCTAAGACATTTCTGTCTCTTGCTAGTTATGACCTGAGATGACAAACTCTAATCACTGTTATCCCAACAGTCAACTGAGTTTAGGTAAGTTGGGAAAGCCCATTTATTGGCATGCACATGTGTAAATAGATATCCACTCTTTGGGTATTTTGGATGGTAACTATTCCCAAGAACTGTTAGCTGCTTGGGAAAAAAATGGATCTTGTATATACCTCTATACAATCAGCTCCAGCTTGTCCTCTTCATGATAGAAGCTCCTCTTTTTAACGTATCTTGCATTATTTCTCCTTAACGTTTCTCATGGTTGAAATGATATGAGCAAAGGGGATAATGATATAAGCTGTGATTGAAAATGCAAGAGGACAATCGTATGCAGGATTTGCCATGTATTCCTAAACTGGTAAAATTTAATTCAAGTGCACAGAAAAAGAAGTCATCGAAATATCTTAAATAAATGTGACATGACCCATCTAATTTTAAAGATCACTCTAGCTTCTGCATAGAGAGGAGAAAATTAGTGGGAACGGGAAGATCAGCAGTCCAAAAGAAAGATGCTTGTGTCTATACTAACAAGATGGCAATAGAGATGGAGATAAAATGATAGATGAGGGAGAGTTTATAGATAAAATTGATTCAAGAGGAAAATAATAGAGCAAAAGAATAATAGAGAGATGATGTATCAAGCATGGCTCAGCAAATTCTGGTAATAGTGGTGCCATTTGATGAGATGGGGTAACAGGGAGCAGAGAAGGGGTGTGTATCTTTATGGGTCAAGAGTTCAAGTTCAGCCCAGGAAGTGAATTTGAGCTTTCTAGTCACATAGGTCCATCAACCTTCTTCTAATGGCTCACAAATACTTGAAAAATATAAATGTTTCAAGTGGCAAGTTGGATGTTTGGAAACCTTTAGAGTCAAGATTCATACTTATAAGGTCAGTATCGCCTTTATTTGGCAAGCACTATCAACATTAAAGCTCTCTAGGATCTTCCATTTATCTGCTATTTTCACTTATTAAAAATAATTTATCGCACCAATTTTCTTATTTAATTAAAACTTCGGAAAACATGGAAACAGACAGCAAAAGAAAATCATTTATTCATACCAATAAAAGGCATAATTTATGTAATTTTGATATATATTCTTTAATATTTTCTTCAAATTTTTATATAACAAGCATGATACAGTGTAGATAATTCTACAAACTGTGGATCAACACAGCAGAAATCTGTGTTTCACAGGTGATTATCACAAGACATCCCCTCTAACCTGGCACTCTAACCATGTTTCTTACCAAGTTGTCTAAGAACAATCCTATGAAGTGTTCACTAGAGACCTATTGATAGTGGAAGAAATGAAGTGCTGTTTTCTTTTGCTTCCTTCATGATTTATGCAGGCTCTTAGCTTCTACACAGGGAAAAAGTGCCCAGGTTGGCATAAGTTTTACACCTCCGTTTTATTTAAATGTGCTCCTGTTCAGCAGAGTAGTGATAGAGAAGTGCTCTCATCCTTAATGGGAGTCTACTAGGCCCCCAGAACATTAGTAAGATGGCCCCACCTGCCTGGAACACCCCATTCTCCTCATTTAGGCCAAGAAACTGCTCTTCTAAGTGGTCACTTCGATGGCTCATTATCACTCAGTTATCATTCATGGACATGGTCTTGTGAAATCCTATCACTAAAATATTGACAACACCATAATCACTTTGCACTTCAAGGAGAAACAACAGAGGAAAAACCCACTGAAACCACGAGAATAGATAGTGCATACACGACGTTCATCTCAGTAACTTCACAATCAGTTTGAGTCAAAAATAGTGTGTTTAATCTCTTTCTCCAGATACATAAACTAATATGTAATATTTTAGCACATGCAGAAAAACTTTGAAACAGAGAAAGGGAAGTAATCCAAGGAAAAGCAAACAAGAAAGCAAATTTAAAAACTGTGTCTTGTGAAAAGGCCAAGGCCATTATTAGGAAGCACATGCCAACCCTCACCTAGCCTCCTTGAAAGTTTCCTGCCTTTCATTTTACATAAATTATGTAACGGTTTATAACTATTTATGAAAATAACACGTTAATTTTAACTTATCCATACAATAAAGTTTGAAAACAAACAAAACCTAAACTCTCAAGCCATCACTTTGGGTTCACATAGACATGTTTGCAGCTCATTTAATTTCTACAGGCAGTGCAAGGACTGAACTCTGTCAGACTGGTCAGCATTTTATCTCTGATATATAAGGTCAAGAAAGGGAGCCTACACTGTTGAAGACTAACTTGCTGGTATAAAACTCAAACTTGGCAGGGGCAGTGGCTGACACCTGTAACCCCAGCCCTTTGGGATGCCGAGGAAGGTAGATCACAAGGTCAGGAGATTGAGATCATCCTGGCTACCACAGTGAAATCCCATCTCTACTAAAAATAAAAAAAATAATAAAAAATTAGGTGGTGGCACGCACCTATAGTCACAGCTGCTTGGGAGGCTGAGGCAGGAGAATCATTTGAACCTGGGAGACAGAGGTTGCAGTGAGCCGAGATTGTGCCACTGCACTCCAGCCTGGCCACTGAGCGAGACTTTGTCAAAAACAAAAAAAGTCCTCAAATTTGGGTAGTAGTTTATTATGTAGTTTGTATACTTAATAGCATTGGGCTTTGAAAATCTCATGTGTTGTTCTTCTTTAAAAAAAATACTCTAATAGGTTAATATCAATAAGCAAAAAAATGGAAGTCATAACCCTGAAAAGTCCCCTTTCTCCAAGATCTTTGGGTTTTCATTTCAAAACTCAAGCTTATCTTTCTTCTTCTCTTCACCTATGCTTCCTCACACAGTCTGACATTGTTGATTACATTTTTGCTTCTTAATTCCAAGCACATTCTTATTTCACCTTTGAAATTTTATTCCTAAATTAATCAAATTGAATACCTTGATATTAGCACTCATCATTTTCCAGAACAGTTTTTGGATCAGCCCACAGGGAACATGTATACCATCACTGTGGGATGGTTTTGGTACGAATATTTATCTTTGTCTCTTTGTCTTAAGGTTCTGGGGAGTCACCTGGGCTCATGTCCCATGGACTCTGTGTTTAACCTGGGCTTGAAGTAAGCGGAGCTTAGTGAACACAGTGCCTTGTGAATGTATTTAAATACTGTTTATTACCTATTTCATTGATTCTGTTTCTCTATCAGTTTTGGCAGGTCAACAGGTTAGGGTATTGAGATTTCATATAACTAAGAGAACAGAATGAATGTAGATAAGAATCTGAAACAGGACCCAAAAATAAAGTTTAAAATATTAGCCTCTGTGGTAGGCTGAATAATGACCTCCAAAGACATCCATGTCCTAAGGCCTAGAACCTGTGGACCTTGTAGTGTGACCAAGTTAAGGATTTTGAGATGGAGAAATTATCCTATTTGCTTGAACCCAAATCACAAGAATGTAAGACAGACACAGAGGAAAATTTGATACAAAAGTAGGAGATGTGATGACAGAAGTGAGAGACTGCAGTGAAGGAAGGAAGGGGCCATGAGCTAAGAAAAGTAGGTGACCTCTGAAAGTTGAGAAAGAAAAGGGAAGAGATTTTCCCCTACAGCCTCCAGAAGAAATACAGTCCTGGAAACACCTGGATTTTGGCCCAGTAAATTTGATTTCAGACTTTTGGCCTCAAAACCTGTAAGAATAAATGAACATTGTTTTAATCTACCAAGCATGTAGTGATTTATTATAATAGTCATGGGAATCTAATACAATTCACTTCGGGTCAGAAAATGAAGGCAAGAAAGAAATATGACACAAACTAAAAATGTAAAACTGACAGTAACAGAAGTGACTGGTGTGTGCATCAGTTTCTTAGGGCAGCCCTAATAAATTACCACAAATTTAGGGTCTCAAAACAACAGAAATTTATTCTCTTGTAGTTCCAAAGTTTAGAAATCGGAAATCAAGATGCCAGCAACGTTGTGTTTCCACTGAAGGCTTTAGGAAAAAATCCTTCCTTGCCTCTTCCTTTTCTTGTGTCCACAGATTTCTTTGGCTTACAGAGAAATCATTCCAATCTCAGTCTCCATCTTCACATTACCTCTTCTCTATATAACACCATATCCTCTCTTCTTCTCATAAAGGCCATCCTATATAAGAAGGGTCAAGTGAATGAATAATATCATCTTCAGGATCATTTATTCATTACATTCTCAAAGATCCTATATCCAAATAGGGCCATAACCTGAGATTTCACAAGGGTGCAGATTTTGGAGAGATAGTAGTCAACCCATTAGAGTACATGTTTGTTTTGTTTATTCAAAAGTACCCATATATAAGAAAGATTAAAAAGTGCTGAGGATTGCATAATGTGTTAAACACTGTCTACCTTATCTAGTTTTGCCCTCACAGCAACTCAATGAGGTAGGTAAATTTTTCCATTGTATAGCTGAAAAACTGAAGCTAATGATCTTACTGTGATTTAGGAGCAAGACATTTTAAAAAATAAAGAAATACTAAATTGCAACCCTAGTTTCTATAATACATGGTCGATTTTGGCCAAAATATATTAAATTATCAATATATGAAATATCAATATCAACATATTGAATTTAATACAGTTTAAAAATGTATGAGATTATCAATGGAAAACATCATGGAGACAAATTCTCAGTGGGGAAGAAAGCATACCTTGTGAAATAGAATAGAATGCCATATTCATCTGCCTCCAAAGAATTAGTAAAACCACTTCATCTCTCATTTTCTTTCTCCTCCCTCTCCCTCCTCCTCTGCATCTCCCTTCTCCTCCTTTTTGTTTTCTTCTCCTCTTCCTTCATTTTCTTCTTTCCTTTTTTTTTTCTGTCTGGACTTCAGAAAGTGTCCAAACACATGTATCTTTAACACCGTACATTAAAAAATGACTATTAACTATATTATATTAACAGCATATCATTAAACTGTATTTAGATTATTCTGTTATTTCTATATTGTATTATATTGTTGCTGCAATATATTATAATATGTTATATTATAATACGGTATTATATTATTAGAAGAAACTAAGAAGCAGATAAAGCTAGAATGAAGGCCAAATATAATTTAGGGGTCCGAAATACCATTGTCTTTGATTATTTGTTTGTATATTAATAACAAGACATAAAGACCTTCATTAGGCTGTCCTTCCCGGACTAAAGTTTCAGATGCATTCACATGACTTTCAAACTGTGGCTCTGACACGTGGTCTCCTGAGCAGGAGCATCAGCATCATCCCGGAACTTCTTAGAAATGCAGATTCATGGCCAGGCCCAGTGGCTCACGCCTGTAATCCTAGCACTTTGGGAGGCCAAGGCAGGCGGATAGCCTGAGCTTAGGAATTCGACACCAGCCTGGGCAACAACGGTGAAACCCCTTCTCTAATAAAATACAAAAATGTAGCCAGGCGGCCTGTGCCTGTAGTCCCAGCTACTCGGGAGGCTAAGGCAGGACAATCACTTGAACCCAGGAGGCTGAGGTTGCAGTGAGCCGAGATTGCGCCACTGCACTCCAATCTAGGTGACAGAGAGAGACTCTGTTTCCAAAAAAAAAAAAAAGAAAGAAAAGAAAAAAGAAGAAGAAATGCAGATTCATGGGCCCCTTTGCAAACCTCGTGGATCAGAAATTCTAGATGTAAGGTCCAGCAAGACAGATGCATTGAGCCCTCTAACATGTAAGAGCCTCATACATGTAAACGTTTGAAAACCACTTTTTTTGAAACAGATAGTTGATCTCCTGGGGGAATCCAGGCAATTTTCTGCAAAAGTGTCCCAATCACACTTAAGATGCCAGAATTTAGAACTGCAAGAAAGAGAACAAAAGTACATCACATTGCTAAAGACAAAACCTTAATGGGAAGAACAGAAATAATATTGGTAATAGACTTTCTTTAAAAAAAAAAAAAAATGCTTTTCTTGTTTATCTCTTTGCTTCACTTCATCATTAGAGTGTAGAGGGTATCAGCCTATTTTTATTCTTAATAAAGGATATAGGAGAAAATAGTCTTTAGAGCCTTATATCAGTGAAAGATCCACAGTGTAGTGGGAACCACAGCTGAGTTATCCTAAGAAGTATGCATATTTCTCAACTGTTATATTAACTGGCCACTCTGCTTCAATTCTTACTTCATGTAATCTGTTTTCCATCGTAAACGATAGTCATCCCTATTACACTCCAATTCCTACCTATTATAAAATTCCCTTTGAAAACTCTTCAGTGTTTTCTACTTTTCATACAACTCTTCCTGATTCTGCTCTTCCTGTTTTGACACTGAGCCCCCACCACTTGGTAAGGAAGCTCCAATCACAATGATTTCCTTTTCTTTCTCTCCTAAACTAAGCTATCTCTTATCTAAGAAACTTTGTAATTGATATACTCTCTGTCAGAGATACCCTTGGCTTTAAGATGTAAGATATCATTCAGAATACTCATTATAAAAATATTTCTCCTGTTTGTGAATCCCTAGTGCTGAAAGCAGTACCTGTTACATGGAAAATTTCATATGAATATCTGCAAAACGCAAGTGCCGGTGCCTGACTGAGTGTATAATAACTGAGAATAAATGATGACAGCCAGAGTCTGCTATGGAATTTGCGATGCTATGTTTCAGCCAAATATTAAATTCATGCCTCGGTCATATGTTTATCTTTACATAAAAAAACCTTCCAAGAGAATTAGTTGTGAAAGAGATATTAAATGCACCCTTGTGCCTATACAAGATTGAACAAATGCAATTTATAAGTTTGAGTTCATAAAACATGGGTTAACACATCAAGATTATACAGACGTTGCACTCCATTATTTTAATGTCACTCTCCATAATGAAACCTCCCACTTACATGTACATGAGAATAAAAGTCTAATTCTAACAGAAGCTATCCCAAATAACATTAAATTCAATAGGCAAGACACTTACTATTTTGTGTTTTTCTACTAAGTTGTGGTGGGTTCTTGAAGTCATTTTAGATCATCAGCCTTTCTCTGAAACTTAAAACGCTATTCTCATAAATTACAACAAAGGCCATATATTATACAGAAATGTCTATTCCTAATGAATCAGCAGAACTCATAAGAAATCTAGCTAGGAAGCCTGCAAACTGTCACCATTAGCAGCAGTGTACCACTGTGTAAGTGAAGTGGGTGTGTGCTGTGTAAGAGGCTACGGTTTAATACAAGTCTCATAAATAAAATGCCTGGAGCACCAAGAATACCTAAAACATAAAACTCTTTTCCTAGAGAGACTTCAGTGTTGGGCAGATTGATGTAGGAGTCATTTTCTTGTAGGGCATAATTAGATGAAGGATTGAACAGAATGACTAAGTCAGGGAGTTCCGTGAAGAAATGAAAAGCAAAGGCAGGAAAATGGCAAACCTCATTTTGAAGGAGCAGTATTGCCTAACTTCATCTCTAAAACAGCCTAAGAGTTAATAAAAAAATAATTATGTAAAAGGTGAAAGGTGAATTACTGCACCATGAAAAAAAGCCCTGCTAACTAAGTACAACAGAGGAGATGGTGAGTGGGCCATTCAGACATAGAGTGGACAAGGGCTTAGCCTTGGTCAGGGTGTTTGTAAACAAACAGAACACAGAATTCAGCCATAACTTCATTTGTCACAGAAATATTCAATTAAGTGGAAAAGAGATCCAAAAAGGCACCCAGATGTATGGGATACGTAAACTTTTCAAGGGCCACAAGAGCACCTTTCTTGTCTATATATCTGTATGTTGCCCAGAAAGTCACTTCATCCTGAATATTAATAATATACACCTTTTTACTCTTTAAAATTAAGAAAACCACCATCAGCAAAGATGAATGTTTTGTTGGATTATGAAGATGACTCCCCGAAAAAGTGAAAGAAAGAAACATTAGGATTGAGATTACAGGCTGGAGGTTCTATGTGTAGATAGATCATCAAATGAAAAGAAGAGAACAGAGAACATATGGAAGGGAAAGAAATCAATGTTAAGCCATTCAACTCATATTCCATCAATGTCTACGCTGTGTGTAGATCTTATCAACAAACATTGAGTTTTATAAACACATGCTACCTACAGACCATACAGACCATTGTTTTATCAGTATTTATCATCTAAAAGAAACGTCATCTGGAAAGGTGAAATAATAAATTCGCTAGCTGGTAATACCAAATATCTGCATTAATCATAGTAGGATAGCCTCTGTTGATTTAACATGTAAATTCAGGATCTCAAGGGTTTAGTATTAAAGACAAATAATGCTTGCACTGTCCCTCTCTGTTGCTGTAATTGAGAATAGGGTCCCTTCAAGGATTCCACATTATGAGACAATAAGAACAAACGAGATATACAATGTCTCAACAGCCTTGGCCTGAAAAGTATACATTACACATCTGCTCAAAGCTCTGCAAGGGAAGCCGGGAAATATAGGACAGCAAATGGCTATTTAGTGAGCACTAACTGTCCCTGCCACAACAATCATACAAAATGTTTCCCAGAGGTAAAATACATATACCAAAGACTATACATTTGTGTAATATAAAATACATGTATGTATGTGTGTGTATATATATGTATTTTATATAAATATACACACACATACACATAAATATCTGTGTGTGTGTACTAATTGACCTGAACAAATGTTACAGGTATTTTAAATATAGGAAATGAGTAGCATGTACTCAGAAGTAATTGAGAACCTTTTACTGATAAGCATCTTTATAGATACTGGTGATACAGCAGTTAATGAAACCAAAGAAAAACCTTCATTCCTTAACAGAACTTATGTTACTGTAAATAAGCTGTTTTTTGCATGGATCTTTAAGGAAGGGTGAGATTTGCATGATCATAGAAAGCCCTCTAAAATTGACCCACAATTAGTATAATATTTTAATAGTAATTTAGGCTGATGATGAAGACTTTGATAAAGTGTGGGTAAGTTTGTGAATGCTATTAATCTGTTTTCCCTTCTACTTTATTATTATTTTTTGCTTGCTTTGGCCATATGAGAATTTGAATTTTTCTGAAATTATTTCATTTCTTTCTTTTTTTGTTAAATGTATCTCTCATTTTTTTCTAATAGATGTAATAAAACTTTAATTAGACTATTCAACTCAACACATAATTGGCTTATGAATATGACTCAAATGTATACAATGTGTACAGTGGATAAAACATTTATTCTGTTGTTCTGGTCATACCAATACTTTCTTATAAAATAAGTTTACTTTTAATGCTGTTGATCATACTTTTCAGTGTTTATCTGACTCATTGTGTAACTCAGAATATTTTATAGCCTCACAACCGCTTCTATCTATTTATAGTATGACATCCTTTCAGTGTATTTTTCTCAAAATTACTGACCATGGGAAAGTGCAAAACCCCCAAAATGATGAGTACCTTGTGCAATTCAAAATTCAACGTTTTCTAAAGAATGAAGCCATGTCTTAGCCAAATAATACTCTATGATTAAGGTACAGTGAGAATGCTGAAGAAATAATAAAAAACATGCAGAGTCTTTGTAACCGCAAGACATCTAAGCAATGTGATTTCTCAGTATTATTCATGCATATGATAGTTATTTCTGTCACTTTCATATCTTTACTGTTTAAATGTTTAGGTGTAGTAATTTCTCTAAGAGTTTATTTATGTACTGATAATGTAAACTGATAATTAGTGCTTAATGACTAGCCAAAAAAAAACCTGTCTGAATACCAAACAAATATTTACAAGTAATGTAATTACCTCAATTAACTCGAGAGAAAATTCTAGAGACTTTGTTCATTTCTTTCTGAGTGATCCTCAGAAAGTCTCCAGTAAAATGCATCAATTATCTTTTTCATAAAAACAGCAAATCAAAGGGTTGTGGCTGTAAGTTATAAAGAATAAACTTCACATTGTAGGGACAAATGTGTTGCCTTTACGTGGAGATCAGTCTACTGTGGTATTTGAGGAACACTATCCCCCTTTGCATGAACCCAAGTATCCATAGAAGTACACTTCTCACAATCAAATCTTGCTCCTTTTCCAAACGGCAGTATAAATGTTTATTACTTACACTCTCAGTGGAAATGAGAGAGTTTCTGGAAAGAAAGTAGTCCTTAAATGGTCTGAGTCCACTTCATAGGTTTATAAATAAGTGTGTGTAAGTATGTCAAACACTATGTGTTAGAAACCTTTTTGTGTATGGTCTTGTAAAGGAAGAGAGGCAGGTTTAAGTCCTAGCAGTCTATATTAGAATAGTTCAAAGAACCATAAGAATGTAAAGACTAGTTCTATAGACACATCACTTTTCAACTACTAAATTTTGTTCTCTGGTCTTGGGGCCACCCATCTGCAGTAGTGGTTCTCAACACTGGATGCCCATGGGAAGGAAGGACATAAAGTTTTGCTTCCAATAGGCCAAATCCTGAACAGAATCCTATAATCTTTTTTGTACTCTTCATGACTTGAGAATTTTTGGAAACATTTTAGAGCTAAACATTTTTAAAAAGTAGAATATGTGACAGAGACATTAAGACTTTACAGTATGCAAAGCCCAAAATATTTACTTTCTGTTTACAGAAAAGCGGTTTTTAATTTGTACTTTAAATGAGGACAATGCTTTCCCATTGTCTACATAAAAGTTTTTTTTTTTTTTTTTTTTTTTTTTTTTTAGGGGGCAAGAAAATTACTAACAGATACAACATTTAACTCAACACAGTGTAACATAGTTTAATTCAATGCAATAAATTGTTTTTGGCTACTTACAATTTGCAAGGTACTCGGAAAGCCTGGAAACTATATTAAATAGTAAGTTGAGAATACTGAATTTGCAAAGTATACCATTAAAAAGGGGAAAATGGGGCAAATGGAATCATAATAATCATAAAGTCATGATATCTATGACAAAAATAGATACACGTAAAAAGCCATTGGTAAAATAATGATTTAAAAAGATCAGTTTATATCTAGAGACATTAGGAAAGGCATTTGGCATTGAGATATTACTTGACATGGAAACTGGTAAAAAGTAGCCTTTTATTCTCCAACTTATAAGGAGGGAAAAGACATCCCTGCAGTGGAAACTATGAGGGAAAGGGCAAATGTGGGAAGCTAAAGGTTGGTGTGTTTATGAAGCAGAGTCCTGAAATAAGGGATTAGTGCTATAGTGTACAACAGAGTTGGCAAACTTCTCTTGCAAAGGTACAGATAGTAAATATTTTTGACTTTGTAGACCATATGGTCTCTTTTGCCACGAATCAACACTAAAGTTATAGCATAATGTCGCCCCAGACACTATGAAATGAATTGCTGTGATATGTTCTAATGGAACTTTATTTACGAAAAGAGATGGAGGCTGAGATTTGGCTTGTAGGCCACAGTTTGGTGAACAGAACTAATAAAGGACATCAAGAATTATTAAGCAACAGGGACCACCTTATGGTTTCTGATTAAGTGCCGCGGTGCACACTGGGGAAGTGTGTAGTCACTGACCCTTACCATCAGGAGTACAGACACATGTGACCCATGCCCTCTCATCTAGCTGTCATGCAGGAGCCGATTCCTGAAATAGTCTAATTACACAAGAGACCTATAGTTAGGAATCAGTGGAATTGACAATTACTGAATGAAAGACAACTGGAGTCCTAAATGTGCTCAGAAAAATCTATGTGATGGTTGATTTTATGCCACTTTGGATAGACTATGGTGCTCAGTTTTTGGTCAATACCGGTCTAATTGTTGCTGTGGAGGTAGTTTTCAGATGTGATTAGCACTTAAATCAGTGGACTTTTCGTAAAGCCATTTACTCTCCATAATGTGGGTGGGCCTCATCCGATCAGTGGAAGGCCTTCAGAGAAAAGCCTGAGGTTTCCCAAAGAACAAGAATTTCAGCCTCAAGACTGTAACATAGAAACCCTGCTTGAGTTTCCAGCCTGTCTGGCCTGCCTTGTGAAATTTGAACTCATAACTGCAACATAAACTCATATGAGGACTTCAGACCTTCTGGCCTGCCCTGCAGATCTCTGCCTTGCTAGAGTCTGCCCAAGCACAGGAGTCTTAGAGATGACTAAGCTCAGGAATGCAGTGCAAGTGTTAAAATTGCACATGGATTTGAAGTTAAGAAGAAAAAACCGGCTGAGTGCAGTGGTTCACGCCTGTAATCGCGGCACCTTGGGAGGCCGAGGCGGGTGGATCATGAGGTCAGGAGTTCCAGACCAGCCTGGCCAGTATGGTGAAACCCTGTCTCTACTAAACAATACAAAAATTAGCTGGGTGTGGTGGTGGGTGCCTGTAGTACCAGCTACTTGGGAGGCTGAGGCAGGAGAATCACCGGAATCCGGGAGGGAGAGTTTGCAGTGAGCCGAGATTGCGCCACTGCACTCTAGCCTGGGCAAAGGACTCTGAAAAAAAAAAGAAAAAAAAAAATCAATAGATTTAATTTCTAGATTTTCTAAAAAATATTCTTTCCTCAAAACAACTAGAAATAAGTACCATGTATTCCAGCTAGTAAGGATTAACCTGGTTATGACTCGTATGGGTAGTGTACTAGGAGTACCTGCAAAACACTTCAAAGCTATTTAAATGCTTTTACAACTCCTACTTCTCCCAAAGAAAATAGTCTGACATGCTGGAACAATCCAGTTTACCATACTTTGCCAACGTTGGCAGAATTTTAAGTTATTCATTCTTGTTTTCATTGTTAAAGAATACAGACCATTGTTCTTCATGGGAACAGAAAGTGTTTTTTCATTACAAAAGTATTTTTTGTAATTTTTATTAAAAAAACATTTTGAAATAGCCCAAATAATCAAACTAAGAAAATGGTTGACAAAAATGGTGTGGGTTTTCTGGTGAAGTCTACTAAACAATCAATATTTTCGAAGTACATTTAAGGAAAACAGAAATTAATGTAGTAATATTGGCAGGGCGCAGCGGCTCAGGCCTGTAATCCCAGCATTTTGGCAGGCTGAGGTGGGGTCAGGTCACTGGAGGTCAGGAGTTCGAGACCAGCCTGGCCAACATGGTGAAACTTAATCTCTACTAAAAATAAAAAACTTAGCTGGGTGTGGTGGTGCACGCCTGTAATCCCATCTACTCGGGAGGCTGAGGCATGAGAATCACTTGAACCCAGGAGATGCTGGTTGCGGTGAGACAAGATTGTGCCACTGCACTCCAGCCTGGGCAACAGAGCAAGACCCTGTTTCAAAAGAAAAAAAAAAAAATGAATGTAATAGTATTAACTAAGGTTATATTAACCTAAAATGTAATGCAAGCATATTTGTATTTACACATATAGAAGCAATTGAAATATATATACACACACACACACACACACACACACATACACATATATAGATATACACATACCCATACACACAAATCTTCACTCTGGTAACCTCATTGTAGGATTACCTATCATTTTCATATTTTAATAAAACATTTCTCTAATTATTAAATTTTCACTAATGAAAGGGTCTGTGTTTGTAACAAAAAAGGTAAAAATAGAATATTTAAGATTTTGCAAAAAAAAAATTTTAAGGTAAATATAAGAAAATACTAACACAAATGCATCTAAAACTGACAATAACAATGCAACACAATAGGCTTGGAAACGGAAAGTGCTGGGCTTGAGTTCTTGGTTTGGAAGTGACCAGTTATGTGTCCTTGATCACACATGATCTCAGCCCTCCTCAGTGGAGTTAACGCCCTAATACCTGGTATCTGAGCATGTGCTACATTACACAGAAAAAAGAACTTTGCAGTCAGGATTAAGGCTATTTTAAGACAGAGCAGCCAAAAGTAGCCAGGTGAACCTGATCACATCAGCCCTTAAAAGAGGAGAACTTTCTCCAGCTAGAGATGGAATAGACATGGCAGAACAAGAAGTCAAAAATTTGAAGTCCAGTGACTTGACACATGCTGTTGGTCTGAGAATGGAGGGGATAGAAACATTTGTGACCATCCTACAGACATAGGAACCCAAGTTCTGCCAATAGCCTCATTCACAGGGAAGCAGATTTTATCCAGAGTCTCAAAAGAAATGCAGCACTGCTGGCAGCCAGACTCTAACCATGGGAGATCATGAGCAGAGAAATCAGCTGCACCTAACCAGATTTCTGACGTACAGAAATAAAAGAAAAAACATTTGCCTCATTTCAGACTGTGGTAATTCAATGAAGCAACAATAGAAAAACTAAGGCAATATCAAATAATTTTAGTCTTTGTTAAAATAAAGTTTATTTGTGAGATTGATACCATGTCATCTCATGCAAATGTTGTCTATATGTAATCTCACTTCTCATTACATATTTTTTTAAATTATCTTAGGTGCACATGATTGATATATTTCCATTTTTATGATGTTTGTTATTGTTATCATTATAATTTTTTAAATACTGATAACAAATCTCAAGACTACAAAATACAACCAATACTGAGAAAAAGATTTTAAAACCTATTAAATGTAAGTTTTATATAATAACATTCAAATAATGACTTTATATCAGAAAGACACATACATTTTTATGAATAGATTAATAAAACTTTTACAGAAATGAATAATCTTTCATAGAATTTTTAAAAGCAATACAAAAGTCAAGTCAAAATAGAATCAAGATCAGGATTTCTGCCTATGGTGAAGACAGTTGCCAAGAAGAATAATAAAGCTGAATAAAGCATTGACTAACACAATCACTTAGCAGCCTGGAAATCAAATATGGGTGTCTTTTTAATGGAGACAGAAATGATTTTATTAGTTTGAGTTTGCTCCAGAGACCAGAGAAGGTTCACAGTGTCCATGTACCCCAGGCAACACTGAGGCTGCAAACATAGAGGAGAAAGGCCCCACTAAAAAGAAAAGCCAGGGCACACTTGAAAGGCCTGCACTTCTCACACACTCACCCACCCTCACACAAATCTAGCAACACAGAGGATCATCAGGATGAGCAGAAGCATCACGGGTCAGGATGGAGGCTGGAACTGAGTAGTTTGAGAAAAACTCTGCCAATCATTGGCTGAGCGCTAAGCTGGGCTGAGAAAATGTAGCCTGTAGAAAGCCAGGCTAAAAATAAAAAGAATAAGAATAAGAAAAAGTAACTGAAGAGATACATTGATGGCTGCACACATAAGACAGACAGATTTCAGACAGAGCCTAGACAAGTTACTAACAAAGTCCAAAACTGCTAACTCAGGAATAGAAAACCAAACATCGTATATTCTCACTGATAAATGGGAGTTAAGCTATGAGGATGCAAAGGCATAAGAATGATGTAATGACTCTGGGGACTCAGGGGGAAGACTGGGAAGAGGAGAAGGATAAAAGACAACACAGTGGGTACAGTGTACAAAGTGATGGGTGCATCAAAAATCTCAGAAATCACCACTAAATAACTTATTCATATAATCAAACATCTGTTCCCCTAAAACTATTCAACATAAGAAAGGAAAAATAAAAATAAGGAAAATAAAAATCTACTTGATAATCATAAAAAAACAAATTGCTAATATCTATTCACAATATGTAAAATGATTAATTCTCAAGAAAAAAATAGATCATATGCAAAGAAATAGAAGAATGTTATCCATGTAACATATATGTAGGGAAAAACAAAAATCATTATTATTTTAATTTTCGGTATGATGGCTTGAAGATTTTTGTTTACCTGATCCCCAGTGAAACTAGTGAAAATTCTTTTTTTTTTTTTTTTTTTTTTTATGTTAAGCCTCTGGAAATGGTCCGTGATACAGCAAATGAAGAAACATCTATTCAAGAGATCTTTTAAAGTTTCATAAAAGAGCAAGATCTATATTTGATGCAAGAATGTATGTACCCTCCCTCTGCCCTCCAAGATCAGTGAAATGAAAACTTCACTCCAAACTGGTGCAGCCAACACTCAGCTCCCTCTTCCAGGGTTGACTTGTTCAGAGGAGCAGAACATTCTCATTTCTCATCCTTCCCCCAGCTGCCTGTTTGAACAAGTACACCCAAGAGGTGAAAAGACACTTCTTCTGGCAAGCCCATACTTGTGATATGGAGGTTCTATTTTACACGAGTACCACTGAGAACACTTAGGCCCCATTTGTCCTAACACTGACTAGTGAGGCAAAGGTGTTACTGTCTGGAGAGGCAAGCTGAGAAGACCTCAGGCTACTACTCCCCACACTACCAAAAAACTCTCAGGTCCTAATGTGGGCATGACACTAAGAGAAGTTTGCCATTGTCCCCATTCTCATTTCTAGAGCTCTGGTTCAGATAATTTGCCTGGGAAGAGAAATAAACTGTAAAACAGATAGTTCTCAATCCTTTCCCAAGAAAGGAAATTTATTTGCCACTGAATATGGAGAAGTTCAAGTCTAAGATTTTTTTTTTTCCTTTTTTTTTTTTTTTTTTGACAGCGTCTCACTCTGTTGTATAGGCTGGAGTGCAGTGGTATGATCTTGGCTCACTGCAACCTCCACCTCCTAGGTTCAAGTCATTCTCCTGCCTCAGCCTCCCAAGTAGCTAGGATTACAGGTGCACGCTACCATGCCCAGTTAATTTTTGTATTTTTCGTAGAGACAGGGTTTCATCATGTTGGCTAGGCTGGTCTCGAACTCCTGACCTCAGGTGATTCGCCCGCCTTAACCTCCCAAAGTGCTGGAATTATGGGTAGGAGTCACTGCACCCGGTCAAGTCTAAGAGCATTCTCAAAGTTAGTGGAGATTACAGTGGAATGCCAATAGAAGAAATTGGTAGATTCAATGAAGATAGAGGTTACACTATACACTGTGTAGGTTTCTATAGAGAATCAGGGAAAGAGAGTTAAAAGAAGCTCTCTGGAAGTCAAAACAAAAGTCAAACATACCACAGAACTGTTCATTCAAAGGATATCAATTTTGATTGTATTAACCTATAGAGCAATATATGCCACTGGGCATTGTTAAAAGCAATAGAGTAACCCACCAAAAACTGGTGGAGCTTAAAATGTTGATGTGGTCAGAAAAGGAAACAAAGAAGGTCCTGCAGAGAGCCCTGCAAACTTGAAGAGTAATAGAGAATGCAATCTGGATCACAGAAGAAAAATACTAAAGGAAAATAAACAAAGCCTCAAAGAAATATAGGATACCATTAAGCACGCCACTTTACACATAAGGGGAATATCAGAAAAAAAGGGAGAGAAAAAAATATTTAAAAAAAATAAATGCTAGAAACTTCCCCATTTTATTAAAAGTTATTAACCCACACATCCAGGAAACCAAACAGACTCCAAGTAGGAAATACAAATAGATCTTCAAATAGACACATTTTTAAAATGTTGAAAGTTAAAGAGAAGGAGAAAATATTTATATCAGGAAGAAAAACGTAACTTATTATTTAAAAAAGAATCCCAATTAAGTTAACTCATTACTCATCGGAAATTGTAGAACTAGAATGTAGTAGTATAATATATTCAAATTGCTCAAATAAAATAACGTCACCCAAAAATCCTACACCCAGCAAAGTTATCAGTTAATACATTTTAGCATATCAATGGGATATTTGTTTTTAAAATAAAAGTAAAATATAGAGATTTCCAAATAAATGAAAACTACAGAATTTGTGGCCTTCAGACCCACCTTACATGAAATGCTAAAGGAAGTTATTGAGGTTACTAACAAAATTGGCAAACCATTTACATAGGCCAACCAAGAAAATAAACATGGAGAAGATTCAAATTACGGGAATCAAAGAAATGAAAGAAGGACATTTCTCTGGACCTTAAAAAAACAGAAAAAGTTACAACAATACTATTAACAATCACATGCCAACAAATTAAGTCACTTATGTGAAATGGACAAATGTCCAGAAAAGCAAAAACTACTGACTCAAGAAGAAATATACATTGTGAACAGACTAATTACAAGTGATGAGATTAAATTAGTGATCCAAAAATTACCCACAAAAAAGCCCAGACCTAGATGGCTTGACAACTGAATTCTACCAACCATTTAAAAAAGAATTAATACCCATGCTTTACAAAACATTACCAAAAAATGGAGATAAGAGAAAACATGCCAATTCTTTATATGATGCCAATATTACTCATACACTAAACCAGACAAATTTCTCACAAAAAGAATACTACTGACAAATATCGCTTATGAATTTGAATGCAAATAAATGCTTCACAAATTACTCGCAAACCTAATTGATCAGCATGTTGTAATAATTGTACATCTTGGCCAAGTGGGATTCATCCCAGGAGGCAAATTTTGTTTAACAGCCAAAAATTAATTTATATATTATAGCATATCAATAGAATAAATACCAAACTTATTATCTCTATCATTGCAAAAAAGGGCATTTGACAAATTACAACACCATTTCATGACAAAATGTGTAACAAACTAGGAGCAGAAGGAAATTTCCTCAACTTTATAGGGTATCATGAAACACCCCAGTTAACATTATACTTAATGGTAAAATGACTGGATGCTTTTTCCTTATAATGAGGAACAAAACAAGAATGCCTGCTCTTGCCACTTCTACTCAGCCTTGTACTAGGTATTCCAGTCAAGGCATTAAGCAAGTAAAATAAAATACATGTTCCAACTGGAAAGGAAGAAGTGCAACTATTTCTATTCATAGATGACATGATATTGGATGTAAAATATCCTAAGGAACACACTAAAACAGGCTACTAGAACTAACGGACATGATCATGAAGGTTGCGAGATAGAAAATCAATATTAAAAATCAGTTATGTTTCTATATAGCAGCAACGAATAACATGAAAATGAAACTAAGAAATCTCATTTACAATAGCTTCAAAAGATAATGAAATACTTAGAAATAAATGTAACAAAAGGTGTAAAATGTACTTTAAAACTATAAAAGCCTTGTTGAGCATAAAGAAGATCTAAGTAAATGTAAAAATATCCCATGCTTCTGAAAGCTTAATATTATTAAGATGGTAATACTAGCCAAATTAATCTACAACTACAGCTCAATTCATATTAGAATTTCAGCTTTTGTTTTGTAGAAATTGACAAATAGAATATAAAAATTCCTATGAATTTGGAAGTTGCTTAGGTGAAATGGACAAATGTCCAGAAAATCAAAAACTACTGACTCAAGAAGAAATATACATTGTGAATAGACTAATTACAAGTGACAAGATTAGTGATCCAAAAATTACCCAATAATTTGGGTATAGCCAAAACAATCTTAAAAAAGAACAAGTAGGCGGCTCAAACTTACATGAACACACAACCACACACACACATGCACATACACACATGCATGTGCACACATACATATCAAACAGAATTGAGAGTCTAGAGATAAACGCATATATGGAAGGTCAAATGATTTTTGAGAAGGGCGCTAACACCTATCAATGAGGAAAGAATAAATCTTTTCAACAACTGGTGCTAGGACAACTGGATAGCCATATGTGAAAGGAGGAAGTCAATTCTTTTCTCACATCATACACAGAAATTAACTAAAAATGTATCAACACCTTACATGTGAGAGCTAAAACAATAACTCTTAGAATGAAACATATAGTGAATTTTGTAACTTTGTATTTGGCAACTGATTTTAAGGTATGACATAAATCCAAAAGCAACAGGAAAAAAAATAGATGAATCAGACTTCAAAATTTTTAAAAATGTGTTTTTAATAGGGCACTACTAAACTAAAAAGATGTAAGTTCTGAAATTATAAAACTCTTAGAAGAAAAATTAGGGAAAAAATCTTCTTGGCATTACTCTTTGCAATAACTTTTTTAGATATGAACCAAAACACAAGCAATGAAAACAAAAGTAAACAAGTGCCACTGCACCAAACTGAAATTTTCCACACAGCAAAGGAAATAATCAACAAAACGAAAAGACAGTATATAGAATAGGAGAAAATATTTGCACATCATGTATCTAATAATAAATAATAGCCAAAATATATAAGCAACTCAAACAACTCAAAAGCAAATAATAATAATACTAGCCCAATTAAAACTGATCAAATAACCTGAATAGACATTTTTTTCAAAGAAAACATAAAAGTAACCTACAAGTATATGAAAAATTGCTGAACATCACTAATCATTAGAAAAATGTAAATCACAACCATGTGAGCTATTACTTTACACCTGTTAGGATGGCTATTATCAAAAAGAGAAGAGGTAATGTGTTAGTGAGCATGTGGACAAAGGATGTCCTTTGTACACTATTGGTGGGAATGTTAATTGGTGCAGTCACTATGGAAAACAGTATGGAACTCCTCATGAAACTAAAAATAGAACTATCATATGATCTATCAATTCTACTTTGGGGTATATATCTAAAGGAAATGAAATCAGTATCTTGAAGAGATAGTTGTAACCCCCATGTTCATTATAGCACTATTCACAATAACCAATATACAGAAACAATCTATGTGTCCATAATTGGATGAATAGATAAAGAAGTTGTGGTACATATATGCAAAGAAATATTATTCATCTACAAAAAAGGAAATGTTGCCATTTGCAACAATATGTATGAACCTAAAGGACATTAAGCTAAGTAAAATAACCCAGACAATAAAAGACAAATGCGATATGATCTCACTTATATGCAGAATCTAAAAAAGTTGACCTCTTGGAAGCAGCGAGTTGACTAGTGATTGCCAGGGTTCAGGGAGTAGAAGAAATGGGAAGATATTAGTCAAGGGGTACAAACTTTCAGTTATAAGACCAGCAAGTTCTGGGAGGCTGTGTACAGCATGGATGGTGATATAATTTAACTGTGGTAAGCATCATACAATATATACATATATCAAACCACCATGTTATATACCTTAAATACATTCAATCATTATTTGAGAATGAAATACTTTTCAATAAGGAAAAAAGGAAGTGAAAAGTAGGCCCAAAGAATGGGAGAAAATAATTGCTAATAATATACCTGATATAATACTTGCACATAGAATTTAAATTAAATAGAACTAATACAAGTTAATAACATAAAAAACAAATATCACAATTGAAAATGGACAAAGAATATGAATAAGCATTTCTTCCAACAAGACATACAAAAGAGCAATAAGCACATGAAAAGATGTTCAAAATCATTAGTCATTAGGGAAATGCAAATTGAAACCACAATAAGAAAACTATTTCAAACCCAATAGGAGAGCTAAAATCAAAAAATCACATAGTAATAAGTGTTGGTGAGTAGATATGGTAATCATAGCCCTTAGATACTAGTGATGAGAAGGTTAAATGATGTAGCCACTGTGGAAAACACTCTGAAAAATCTTCAAATGGTTAAACACTTTTTGACATATGAACTTACAATTCTCCTCTCAGGCATATACCCATGAGAAAGGAAAACATGTCCACACAGAAATTTGTATGTGAATGTTTACAGCAGCATTAGTCTCAATAGCCAAAAGGATAAACAACCCCAATGTCCACCCACTGACTAATGGAGGAACAAAATGTAGTATGTAATTCTCATCCCTAAAACGAATGAAGTTCTGACACATTTTATAATGGGAATGAGCCATGAAAAAGCCCTGCCAAGTGAGAGAGGCCAGTCACAAAAATAATGCATTTGATTCCATTTACAGTTGACCCTTGAATAACACAGGTTTAAACTCGGCAGGTCCACCGATATGCTGATGTTTTCAATAAATACGGTTGGTGCTAAGTATCCACAGGTTCCACATTCACAACCAAATGCAGATCATGGGATGGATGAAACAGGTGTACAAAAGGTCGCTTTTCATACCCGGCTGGGTTCCACAGAGCTGACTGTGGGACTTGAGTATGGGGTGCTTCTGATGTCTGCTGTTGGTCTTGGAACCAATACCTTGCATATACTGAGGAGTGACTGTACATGAAATAGTCAAAATAGGCAAAATGTAGAGACAGGAAGTAGGTTAGTGGTTTCTTAGGGCTGGATGGAGAATAAGGGGTAATGCAAAAGGGTGCAGGGATTCCATTTAGATGACAAAAATGGTCTAAAACTGTGGTGATTCTTGTGCATATCTATATCTGTACCTTTGAGGTTACAAGGGCTGCTATACAAAATATCATGGACAAAGTGTCTTAAACAATGGCAGTTTACTTTTCCACAGTTGTGGAGTTATTTGTCCCTCAGCTGGATATCTGAGGTCAAGGTGTTGGCAGATTTGCTTCCTTCTGGGGGCTATTGGAGAAGAGGTTTTATGCCTCTCATCTGGCTTCTGTTGCTTTGCTGTCAATCTTTGTGCTCCTTGGCTTGCAGAAGCATTCCCCAATCTCTGCCTTCATCTGCACACAGCGTCCTTCCTACAATGCGTCATCAACTTTCCCCCTTTTAGAGGACACTGATCTTAATCTTATTAAATTAGGGCCCATTCTAATAACTTTGTTTGAAGATTACTTCCATAAAGATCCTGTCTCCAAATAAGGTAACATTCTGCAATACTGGAGGTGAACACTTTATCATATGAATTTTAGGGTACACAATTCAAACCATATTACTGTATATATACTGAAAATAAACATGCACTTTTAATCAGCAAATTTTATGGTACATGAACTGTATCTCAATAAAACTGTTAATAAAAATAATAATAAATAGAAATTGAGTATCCCTACACATTGTATTTAGCAAAGACTTCAAAGTAGCTACTAAAAATATGTTCAAAAACTAAAGGAAACAATATTTAAAGGATTAAAAGAAGGTATGACAAAGTGAATTAACAACAGAAATTGTGAGAAAAATTACAGAAATTATAAATGTATTGAGAAAAATATATCAAATGGAAATTCTGGTGTTAACAAGCACAGTAATTGAAATAAGGAAATACCAGAAATGTCAACAAAAGATTTAAGATGGTAAGGAAATGAATCATAAAATTTTAGATAGATCAAGAAAAATAATCTAACCTAAGAATACAGAATGAAGAAATAACGAAGAAGAAAAAAAAAAAAAAAAACAGAGCCTCAGACATCTGTGGGACAATTTGTAACAGAAGTCAGAGAAAGGGGCACAATTTTTAGAAGAATAAAGGCCAAAACCTATTCAAATTCAATGAAAAACTTTACGAGTCTAAGAAGCTCTCTCTTCCCCAAGTAGTATAAATACAGAAACATTCATACCTGGAAACTTCAGGTATCAGTGGATAACAAGAAGACTCCTAGGCGAAAACTTCTGCTCACCTCCCAGTTTTCCCAGATTTAAACACAGGGAAAGTAAAGTTGCAGTCACTTTCTGCAGCAAAAGCCATGAGCCACATTTATCCAGCTACTCCCTAAGGTAGAAAGAAGAAAAGGAGGCCGGGCGCGGTGGCTCAAGCCTGTAATCCCAGCACTTTGGGAGGCCGAGACGGGCGGATCACGAGGTCAGGAGATCAAGATCATCCTGACTAACCCGGTGAAACCCCGTCTCTACTAAAAAATACAAAAAACTAGCCGGGCGAGGTGGCGGGCGCCTGTAGTCCCCGCTACTCGGGAGGCTGAGGCAGGAGAATGGCATAAACCCGGGAGGCG
>NC_045441.1:41883530-41887567 GCF_002776525.5 Piliocolobus tephrosceles
AAAAAAAAAAAAAAAAAAAAAAAAAGAAAGAAGAAAAGGAAACAGCCAAGCAACTGCAGACTATGCCAAGTCACCCCGCGACTTAAAAACCAGATTCCTTGTATCTCCACTAGCGTAGTCCTGCATCAACAGAGTCAACAGAAATCTGCTGTTGAATTGGAAATATTAGGTAGGAAAGTCTGAGCCTATAGAAAGGGTAAAAATCACAGACACACACACACACAAAGATTCTACTCAAGATGAATTACAAGCTGAAATTTCAGAATGTCAGGAAAATTATGATGTACAAATGTATGCAAATTTAACAAAGAATACATTTCATTCTGAAGGCGCTTCAGAAATCATGAGATGGGGAAACCAGGCATATAAAAGGCCTATTTTTTATACAGGGCTGTGTTCCACAAGACTGACTGCAGGACTTGAGTATGCACTGATTCCGATGTCTGCTGTTGGTTCTGGCACCAATTTCTAACATGAATGTTAGAAATGTTCGCATGTGCCTGTCCATCTTTCTTCTGCATGCCATGACCAAGCAGAGCTGCAGAGTCAGCCACACAGATCTTTATTAAGACGCAGCAGTCAACTTAACCACACGACACTGTCCATATTGTCAAAGAACTAATCTAAGGCAGAGAAGGCTCTCCTGCTGAAAAGGGCATCTGATGTTTTGCTGGCCAACAGCTGGAGGTTGACAAGACTCTATCAATCCATAGCTTCCAGAAAGAGCGTCCCCACTCCTGAATTTGGGGTTCATCACAGGGACTTTATGAAGAAGCTCTCCTTGCCTAGAAACATGCTGGTGGTAGGATGACCTGCAGCAAATGTCACACACCTCTTCACTCATACCCTTCCAAGATGCTGCAAAAAGAACCTGTGGTCAAACTAACATTCTGTCCCCCAACAATATGAAATAAGGACCCTTATTTATGCAAATAAATAAGAATCCTGATTTATTTGTATACCAAGAAGTAGCCTCAGGAATGACTCTGCAATCTCAGAAATTTTTCCATGAGATGACTGGGAAAAGGGTCTTTGAAAAGATTAAGCTGAGACAAGGAATTTAAAAAAAACAGATGCAAAAGGATGTGAGTTAAGAGTAACAGAAATTTAAACAAGAAAAGATTTCATAGGAAATTGAAAACGTTTTCATGTAAATTTAAAAACTCACTAGATTGATAGGTCACAGGATTCTTAGTTGAGCTGTATGTGAGGCAAAGGTCTTGACTACTGGGCAAAGCATACAGGGGAATGGGGCAGCAAGGAGTTGGGTGTTCTCATTCTCATAGATATTTGGTATAAGACGTGCGGTCAATCTGGCTGCAACAGCTGTGACCTCACTGGTCGCCAGGGTTAATTTGGCTGATCTGACTGGCTAGGCGGGTTGTTCCCTTACCCTCACTATTCCCAAAGCTGAGCACTTGATGGAAGAAGACAACCTTCCCTGATAGAGGAAGATTGTTCTTCTGTCAAGGATATATGAGTAGCTGCACCTCCCCTAATAGTTCCTCCAAACAAGCTGAAGACACTTCATATAACACCTAGAAAGAGGAACAGATGAATGTGTAAGATACTGGATAGTGTTTGTACTCCGCACTGCGGGTAAATACCACATGTGTTATATCTTGCATTATCTTTATTAAAGGATGAGGAGACATGTTTCACTGTTCTAACTATGAAAATAAGAACTAGTCATATTAAAATTTAAAAAGACAGTTGAGTATGTAAGATACAGTTTAACTAGTAGGTAGTTAGGAAAGATAGAATAATCTTTTATCATGAGAGTAAATGCTGATATGGGATGTTATATTTCAAACTGGGACAGCAATTTAGAGATCTTTCAGCCTCTGGAATTATAACTGGTCACTGCTAAGAGAGAGTGATCAAGCTTTACCTTTGTTTCCTTTCCAGACCTTTGGTCAAATTTATTTCTTCTTTCTCTAGGAATCACATCATAAGAAGAGAGAAGATCCAAATAAACTCAATTAGAAATGAAACTGGAGATATTACAACCAATACCACGGAAGTACAAAAGATCATTATAGGCTACTATGAACACCTTTGCATATGCAGACTAGAAAATCTAGAGGAAATGGATAATTTCCTGCAAATGTACACCCTCCTAGATTAAATCAGAAATAAAAAGATGCCCTGAACAGACTAGTAACAAGCAGCATGAGGGAATTGGTAATTTTAAAAAGTTAAAAAAAAAGAGTCTAGAACCAGATGGATTTATAGCTGAATTCTTCTAGACATTCAAAGAAGAATTAGTACCAATTCTACTGAAACTATTCCAAAAGATAGAGAAAGTGGGAATCCTCCCCATATCATTCTATAAAGCCATTATCATCCTGATACCCAAACCAGGAAAAGCACAGAAGAAACAGACAAACAAAAAAAATCCTGCAGACCAATATCTCTGATGAATATAGATGCAACAATCCTCAACAAAATACTGGCTAACTGAATCCCATAGCACATCAAAAAGAGAATATATTATGATCAAGTGGGTTTCATTCTAGGGATGCAGGGATGGTTTAACCTATGCAAGTCAACTAATGTGATACATCACATTAACTGAATTAAAAATAAAATCATATGATCATCTCAATAGACACAAAAAAGCATTTGATAAAATCTACTGTCACTTTATGATATAAATCCTCAACGAAATAAGCACAGAAGGGACTTACCTCAAAGTAATAAAAGCCATCTATAACAAACATGCAACATTACACTGACTAGAAAAAATTGGAAGTATTCCCCCAGAGAAATGGAACAGGATGAGGATGTCCACTTTCACCTCTTCTATTCAACATGTTACTAGAAGCCCTAGCTGGAGGAATCAGTCAAGACAAAGAAATAAAGGACATTTAAAGTGGAAAAGAGGAAATTAAACTGTTGCTATTTGCTGATGATATGATTGTATACCTAGAAATCCTAAAGACTCATCAAAAAGTCTCCTATATCTGGTAAACAAACTCAACAAAGTCCTGGGTTACAAAATCAACGCACATAAATAAGTAGAACTACTAAAACGCAACAATAACCAAGGTGAGAATCAAATCAAGAACTCAATCCCTTTTACAACAGCTGAAACAAAAACAAAAACAAAAACAAAACAACAACAACAACAACAAAAAACTTAGAAATATATTTAACCAAAGAGGTGAAAGATCTTAAAAAGAAAACTGCAAAATACTGTTGAAGTAATTCATAGATGACACAAACATACGGAAACAAATTCCATGCTCATGGATGGGAAGAATCAATATTGTGAAAATGAACATACTGCCTAAAGCAATCTATAGATTCAATGCAATTCCCATCAAAATACTATCATCATTTTTCACAGAACTAGAAAAAACAATCCAAATTTATGTGAAACCAATAAAGAGCCCACATAGCCAAAGCACTACTAAGCAAAAAGAACATGTCTGGAGACTTAACAATACCAGACTTCAAATTATGCTGTAAGGCTATGGTTACCAAAACAGCATAATACTGGTATAAAAATAGGCACTTAGACCAGTAGAACAGAATGGAGAATCCAGAAATAAATCCAAATACCCTTACAGCCAACAGATCTTTGACAAAGCATACCAAAACATAAACTGGGAAAAGGACACCCTATTCAATAAATAGTGCTAGGAAAACTGGCAAGCCATATGTGGAAGAGTATAACTGGATCCCCATCTCTCAGCTTTTACAAAAATCTACTCAAGATGAAACTGTAAAATTTCTAGAAGATAACATTAGAAAAACTTCTGTACATTGGCTTATGCAGAGAATTTATGACTAAGGCCCCATGAGCAAACACAACAAAAACAGAAATAAACAAATGGGACCTAATTAAACTAAAAAAGCTTCTGCACAGCAAATTAAAGAGAGAGAGAGAGAGAGAAAAGGAAAAAAGTTAAAGGAAGACAGGAAGGAAGGAAAGATAAGAGAAGGAAGGAGGGAGGGAAGGGAGGGAGGGAGGGAGGGAGGGAGGGAAGGAAGGAAGGAAGGAAGGAAGGAAGGAAGGAAGGAAGGAAGGA
>NC_045441.1:41887577-41926940 GCF_002776525.5 Piliocolobus tephrosceles
GAAGGAAGGAAGGAAGGAAGGAAGGAAGGAAGGAAGGAAGGAAGGAAAAGAAAGAGAGTAAACAGGCAATCAAGAGAGTGGGAGAATATATTCACAAATTATGCATCCAACAAAGAACAAGTATCCAGAATCTACAAGGAACTCAAACAAATCAGCAAGAAACAAATAATCTCCTCCAAAAGTGGGCAAAGGACATGAATAGACAATTCTCAAAAGAAGATATACAAACAGCCTCAAGCATATGAAAAAATGACCAACATCACTAATCATCAGGGAAATGCCAATTAAAACCACAAAGAGACATCATCTTACCCCTGCAAGAATGGTCATAATTAAAAAGTCAAAAAACTATAGATTTTGGCATGAATGTGGGGAAAAAATACTTTACACTGCTGGCTAGAATGTAAATCAGTACAACTACTATGTAAAACAGTATGGAGATTCCTTAAAGAATTAAAAGTAGATCCACTATTTGACCCAAAATCACAGTACCAGGTTTCTAACCAAACGAAAAAGAGTCATTATATGAAAAAGACTCATGCACAGGTAGGTTTACAGCAGCACAATTTGTAATCATGAATATATGGAACCAAACTTAGTGCCCATTGAACAACGAGTGGATGAAAAAATGTGGTATATATGCGACATGGCATACTACTAAGCTATAAAAGGAACAAAACAATGTCTTTTGCAGAAACTTAGATGAAGCTGGAGTCCATTATTCTAAGTAATTCATAAATGAAAAAAAAACCAAATACAGTATTTTTTCCTCTGATAAGTGCAAGTTAAGCTACGCTATAAGGATGCAAAAGCATATAGAGTTATACAATGGACTTTGGGGACTTGCTGGGGAGTGGTTAGGAGGGGGTAAGGATTAAAACACTATGTATTGTGTACAGTGTACACTTCTCAGGTGATGGGTGCACTAAAATTTCAGAACTCACCACTAAAGAACTCATCCATGTAACCAAAAACCCTGTATTCCCCAAAAACTGTTGAAATAAACAAAAATTAAATGGAAATTAATTTTTAAATTTAAAAATTTAAAAATCACATCAGACTGCCCCAAAATATATATCATGATGAATGAGAAATTTCAGAAGAAAAGATATCAAGGTTCATTAAAAAATAATTAAAAACAAATGTGAACTTCACTGAGAAATCTCCATTCTGGCTTCAGTGTACAATCACATATGATGATAAAAGTCATGACTGTGCAGCAAGACATGACTGAAAGATTAGAGGAAAGACAGATTATACTCAAGTGGTAAGAAAACTTAATAAGCTTTATATCTATGAATTAGTAGCACAGAAATTGATCCCAAATGAATGTAAGGGAGAAAATTTGCCATGTAAAATTCCAGAAATAGTATTCGGGAAGTTAGAATGGCCAATTTCCAGGCATCTGTCTACTCTCCATTGCGACTTCTCATTGAAAGGAAAATAAGGTACTTCTTGTTTCTGTTCCCTCAAACTGACAACCTATTTTCTATAAAAGAATGTTATTTTAATGGCTAATAAGGGAAAAAGTTAAAAGCCAGTGCAACTCTCTCCCTGTGCTGCCAATGCCCAACATAGTTATACTATTTTGCGAGTCAAGTCATACACAGCAAGGCACTTAAAAGTGTACCTAACAAATGGCAAACTGCGGGCTTGCCCTCCACACCACCACATGAGACTGTGAAACAGGGTTGGAGTCCAGGAAAATTGCACAAGGTCCCAAAAGCATACTAAGTTGCAGAAACTAGGGATACTCTGTTTCCTATTTTATACCTTTTACTGATCAGATTGGACAGTCCCTTAAGGCAGAGAGAACCTGTAATTTACTTTTGAATTATACAAGATGCAATCAGATTGTACCAAATGCCCTAACCACAATCAGCATAATCACTCGCTGGTTTCCACATCTGTTTTTCTTGGTTGTTGCCCGGGACCAGGAATTCCCCTTCACTGTCTCACTGAAAATGCATTATGGATTAAATTGTGTCCCCCCACCCCCTAAAAGATATATTGAAGTTCTAACCCATGTACCTCAGAATGTGGCATTGACAAGACGGTCGTCACAGATGTAATTAAGATGAGGTCATACAAAGGCCAGGTGCAAACACAGAGACATGGGGAGAGGTCCATGTGTTGATAGAAGCAAAGATGAGCATCAGGTTACTGTAAGCCTGGGAGACACTGCTGGTGACACCAGAACCTAAGAAAACGGCACGGATCAGGCTTCCTCCTGCAGCCTCTGAGACAGCATGAAGTAGCCGACACCTTAATTTTTTCCTTCTAGTCTCTAGAACTGTGGATATTTAATGTCTACCATTTAAGCCACTCAGTTTGTGGCACTTTGTTATGGCAGCCCTGGGAAACTTATGAAAGGGATGTTAACCTTTTTCAGAATATGATGTTTCAACTCCATCAGAATTTATAAAAGACCCTAATATTTTAGAAGCCAGATGGGCCCAGAAAAACCCTTACTGAAAACTAAATCATGACAGAAATAAGACCATTCAAGATGTGAATTAAGAAAGCTTTACTTAAAGTTCTTTCCAGTACAGCCCTCAATCCTATTCATTCTGATGATGACTACCCATGCTTTTGCTGGTGTCTTGGTTCTTAAGGCTGCGATAATAAAATACCACAAACTGAATGGCTCACAAACAGCAGACATTATCCCCCAGAGATCTAAAGCCTAGGAAGTCCACCACACATCTAGTGTCTGCTGAAGGCTCATTCTCTGCCTGGAAGGCAGCACCTTCGTGCTGTGCCCTGTCATGGAGGAAGGGACAAACAGGCACCCTTAATAAGGCACTCTCTATAAGTGCACTAATTGCGTTCATGAGGGTTGAGTCCTGGTGTCCTAATTATCTCCTAAAGGCCCTCTCTTCTAATGCCATCACCTTGGGAATTAGGGTTTCAAAATGTGAACTTTGGAGAGACATAAATATTTAGATCATAGCAGTTAGCTTTAAACTTGGTATTTCCTGATGGACCAAACAGTGAATTTGTGTGACTTGAAATTTAGAATTCATAGTTATGGTGAGAAATAACACAGTTGAACAAGCATCATCTAGTGTTTTATTCAATTGTCCAGACCAATAAGAGCTACCGTGACAGGAAACTTCAGAGGGAGACAGTCCATAGAATATTTTTATTCCTCCCTATCATTAAATTCTATCAGTAAAAAGTATATTAAAGGGATAATTACAAATAGCATATAGTGAATGCCTAACTAGCAAATAGTTTTTGAGTGCTTTAAATGTATAACAGATTTACAACTCATGATAGTATTGTTAATATAAAGCAAGTTCTGTTATTGTCGCTTTAGAATTGCAGAAACTGAGGCACAGAGGGCTTACACAACTTGCCCAAAATTACCAATGGGAAAAGTAGCAGAACTGAAACTATTCCTGGTGCTACAAGTCCAGAGCCAAGCCTTCCACCCCTTAAATTGTACTCTGTAATTAAGCTTCCCTGTGTGTCAGTACACGAGATAGAGAAGGCTCATTTTCACTGCTTAACCCAAGACCCTTAGATTCCTGTACATTGCAGGTCCTATAAAATTATCTGGCTTTGCTCTGAGAGACAATGAGTGCCATAAAGGCTCACAGGACTGATGTGGGTAAATAATGAACAATTCTAACACTGGGTCAAGTGTTTTTGGGCAATTCAATTAAAGCAACTATACTTACTATCAGTGCCCCTGAAAAGGCTATGGCCTGCGAGGTTATAAAAATCTTATAATAGTGGTACTTTATTGGCTTAATAAAATGATGCTACATAGTGATTGGAGTATCGGCCTGTAAGCCAACACGAGCACTATGCTATCTTAGTTTCCAGGTCATGTTAATCTGGAACTACCAGCAGGAAATCTCTTATCTTACACTGTATGGTATGTTAATCCAGGAAAGATAATTTATAGGGTTGGATATTACATGAATGCACCAATGATACAAATACAAATTAGTGACAAATTTCATACCGGTGAATGATGGTCTCTGAGCTTAGGCAGAACAATACTCCTTCCTGGAAACTCAGCCCTTTAAAATTAGAGTCAGTGTTGCTGTTTTGCTGCCTTATATGTTTGCTGAGCCTGAAGGATATATTCTCTGTTTTAATTTTACCTTTCGTAACGAACAAATAGAAAGGTTTCTATAATGTGGAGTATTGCATGCATCTGTTCCCAATGGAGGAGAAAAATCAAGCGGTGGAAATTTCCAATTACAAAAAACTCTGCAAAGATGAACAAATGTGTCTGCTTGACATGTGAAATGGGAAGATACCGACACAGTAAACAGATACTGAGCACCCATGACACACAAAAACTTAAGCAAAACATAGTCCCATGAGATAATTACTTAAGTTTGACAAAGGGAGGAAATTAAAACATGAAACTTTCTCTAGTCTGTTTAACTTAGGTTAACTGACACGAAGAGAACATGCTTGTCCTGTTCTAAGACCTGACTCATTGTGCCCCGAATGAGAAAGAAAGAGTTGTTACTGAGTCTAATACCATCCATGGGTCTTTCAGTTACCTGTTTGCATAAAAATCCACTTCAGAACTTAGGGGCATAACATATCAATGATTTATCACTTCTTGCAAGCCAATAGTATTGACTGTGATCAGCTGGACACTTTTGCTCCACTTGGTATTCACAATCTCATATCTGCATCTGCATTTTGCTGGGAGCTCAGGGCAGGATGGGACTTCCAAGAAGACATTTTGAATCCAAGATCTGTCTCTACAGTTTCCATTATTCGGTATTCTAGCCCACATTTCTTTAAAGCATGGTGACCGGCCCCAAGATAGAACATTCCAAGAGGACAAGCTTCAATTCATAGGCATCTCAGCAGATTGTGCTGCTATACCACTCTTGCTAATATCTAATTTGCCACAGTAAGTCACATGACCAAGGCCAGAGTCAAAGCAAGTATGTACTCTTCAAGGGCATGAACATGAGGTAAATGTGGCTCACCTGGGTCACAAGTTAATAGTACGTCCCAAGGAGGGAAGCAGTAAGCTGATCATACACACAGAGTTTGACTGTTGACAAAGTCCTTTTTCTTGGCTTTTCTTCTTTTGATGGATGGGCTCCCCAAGTTCTGCTTGAGCTTTGAAAACTTACCTCTCTAGCCAAAAGTATGAAAGTAGTGTGGATTTATCTGATTATATGTTAATATGATTTTAAATATAAAATAAACTATTAAAAATGTTTCCAACTGATAAGTGACTTTTGAAATGTTGAATCTTTCCTTTACAGATTTATAGAAATAAAATTTGGGGGGGAGGGGTATCATTTTGTGGTCTCTCAAGAAGCCAGAGTCTAGAGGAATCTCCAGCCAGACTCTAGAGGCTGGAAAAGGGAAGGGGATGGATCCTCTCTGAGAATCTCTGGAAGAAACCAACCCTATGGACACCTTGACTTTAGCCCATTAAACTCTTTTTCGACTTCTGGCCCCCAGAACTTTAAAATGATAAATGTGTGTTGTTTTAAGCAACTGAATGTGTGGTAATTGTTATACCAGCAATAGGAAAATGGTTGAATGTTTTTGAAGCAATCAGCTCAGTGATAATCTGGACACAGGCATGGATACTATTGAGTGGAAAATGGCACTGAGATAAGCACCCAGAATGCAGCTCAAAATAATGAAGAAATGAAAAATATGAAACAGAACTTAAGAGATGCAGAAGAATTTACAAGTCTACCACATTTCATGACAGCAGTAGTAGTAGGCAATGGAGGGAGTAACAGACAATATAATGGGTAAGAAATTGAAAGTACCAAAGAAGCAAACACAGTAAGAAAACCAATTAAAAAGAAAAATCAGCACCCGGTTATAACAAAGTGAAACCATGAAACAATAAGGATGAAGAGAACACCTTATGAGTCTAGGAACAATACACAAGTATCTGTGTATGCACTGCACCTAGGCCGGTGGAGGATTCCCCAATAACAAGAAGAAACATTGCAGGGAAATTGCATACATTCGTACATATATAGTATATATATGTATGCGTGTGTGTATGCACATACAGCCATATATATTTAAATACACTGGATAAAATTATAATCAATCTAGAACTCTATATTCGGCCAAATTTTGATTTAAAATAAAACGACATAATGTCATAACTCCTGTTCATTGATGAAAATTTGCTAAAGGAAATAATTAGGCAGGAAGTGAACTCAAATGAAGAAATGAGATGCAAAAACAGTCCTTGTTGGAGATTAATAAAATATTTTCATAAACCTAATTACTGAGTGAGAAGAAATAACAAAATATAAAATGACTAAATTATATTAAAATAAATGTGAATTACTGTGCAGAAGCTCTTTAGTTTAATTAGATCCCATTTTTCAATTTTGGCTTTTGTTGCAACTGCTTTTGGTGTTTTAGTCATGAAGTCTTTGCCCATGCTTATGTCCTGAATAGTGTTGCCTCGGTTTTCTTTTACGGTTTATCATCAGAGTAAACAAGCAACCTACAGAATGAGAGAACATTTTTGCAATCCATCCATCTGACAAAGGTCTAATATCCAGAATCTGCGAGGAACTTAAATTTACAAGACAAAAGCAAACAACCCCATTGAAAAGTGGGTAAATTATATGAACAGACACTTCTCAAAAGAACACATTTATGTGGCCAAAAAACATATGAAAAAAGCTCATCATCACTGGTCATTAGAGAAATTCAAATCAAAACCACAATGGGATACCATCTCATTCCAGTTATAATGGCAATTTATAAAAAGTTAGGAAACAACAGATGCTGGAGAGGATGTGGAGAAACAGGAACACTTTTACACTGTTGGTAGGAGTGTAAATTTGTTCAACCATTGTGAAAGATAGTGTGGCAATTCCTCAAAGATCTAGAACCAGAAATACCATTAGACCCAGCAATCCCATTACTGGGTATATACCCAAAGGATTATAAATCATTCTACTATGAAGACACATCCACAAGTATGTTTATTGCAACACTATTCACAATAGCAAAGACTTGGAACCAACACAAATGCCCATCAATGATAGACTGGATAAAGAAAATGTGGCACATATATGCCATGGAATATTATGCAGCCATAAAAAAGAATGAGCTCACGTCCTTTGCAGTGACATGAGTGAAGCTGGAAACCATCATTCTCAGCAAACTAACACAAGAACAGAAAGCCAAACACTGCATGTTCTTACTCATAAATGGGAGTTGAACAATGAGAACACATAGACACAGGGAGGAGAACATCACACACTGGGGCCCCACATAAATGCCTAATGTATGTGGGGCTTAAAACCTAGATGATGGGTTGATGGGTGCAGAAAACCACCATGACACATGTATACCTATGTAACAAACCGGCATGTTCTGCACATGTATCCCAGAACTTAAAGTATAATAAATAAAATTTTTAAAAGATTTAAAATAAAGTTGAATTAAAATTTACTCTATATTGGTAAGGTGCAGTGTGTCACACCTGTAATGTCAGCACTCTGTACTTTGGGAGGCCAAGACAAGGAGATAGCTAAAGGCCAGGAGTTCAAGACCAGCCTGGGCAACATAGCAAGACCCTGTCTCTACAATAATATAAAAATTAGCTGGGCATGGTGGTGTATGCCTCTACTCCCAGCTACTTGAGAGGCTGAGGCAGGAGGATTGCTTGAGGCCAAGAGTTTGAAGCTGCAGTGAGCTATAATTTTGCTACTGCACTTCAGCTTGGGTGACAAAGTAAGATCCTGTCTCAAAAACAAAACAAAACAAAAAACCAACAACCACAAAAATTTACTCAATATCAAAATGAGGGAGTTAGGAGAAAGGACAAATCAGGTTGTGTTTGCTCTCCTATTTATAAAGAGCAGAGATACTATGCATATCTTTAGATTTTACAAAAGTGTTGTGTGTGTGTGTGTGTGTGTGTATATATATATGAAATTTTGTCTTGATAAGTAAAATTTGAAATCATTTTAAGACACGATTATTTAATGATGGTCTGTAGCAATAAACAAACAAGCAAACTAGACACTCCCCATATGCTTTATAGGAAAATAAAACCCAGATGGGTCAAATCCACTTAGTCATGCAGTAAACATGTATTGACTACTGCTTGTATGCCAGACACTTCATTGTAATTGGAGATACCAGACAGAGATCCTACGATATGCTACAGAGTTAGAAAGAGTAATAAATATAGGAATATATCACAGTATGATATAATATAACGGATGGGATAGGAAAAGCTAACAGACACATACTGTGAAGAAAAATAAATCAGGCTTAAGTGCTAAAAAGTGTTTGGGTTTGTGATTCAATAGGGTGTTTAGGAACATTATCTCTGGGGGAAGACATTTGAACAGATACTGGGATGAGCTGGTGGAAAGACTCACGAGATGATTCAAAGGAAGGGCATTCCAGGAAGAAAAGATAGAAGTGTATAAGCCCTAAATTGGAAATCGATTTGAAATTTTCTGTGGAAGCAAGATGGTCAATGTGGCCGAGTGTGGTGGGTGAGGGGAGAATGTGTACTCTGGCTGAAATCTCCTTTTGTGTGTGTTTGCTCATTTTCATTATAGTTGCATAATTCTACTTAATCTTGTGAATGCCTGAGTTTCTTTTTTAAAATTAAATCATCTCTATCTGAAAAGATTTTCTTTGGTTTAGATTGTCTCATTATTAACTTGGTCAACCCCACATTTGCTGAGAGTCAAGGTAAAAGTAATTGAATCGAGAGGGGGGACTGTCTGTGTAAAGGACACACAGCAGCCTCTGTCCCCATTGTACTCACAGATTAACAGCAGAAATATGCAAAATACAGTAATTGCCGTGGATCCAGGGAGGAGTTAGAAGGATCTGGCCTGGCCAGGTGATCCAGGAAGGCCTGCCTATAGATGTGAGTGGCAAGGTGGCAAAATAAAAGAATACTTAAGGATACCAAATGCGTTCTGCAGAGGCAGTTAGAAAGAAACAGCAGGGATACCTGGAGAGCCGAATCCAGCCTGGAGTAACTGCAGCAGAGAGGACTTCCCATGTGGGGTGCACAGTTCTGAGCTGGAACATCCTACCACTGAGGCAGGACGCTGGATGACAGTGGACAAAGGTTATGTAATTTTGTCATCTCTGAAAAGATTTGTATTTGAACATTTAAATAAACCTTCTTTCCTTTTCTAATCTATGAACATATGAAATACATATAAAACATGAAATAAGGAATTTTTATATATGCTTATTATTTTTTAAAGTAATTATTTTCATGTTTTCCTAGAAAAATTAATATCAGCGAAGAGGGACATTTACTTTTAAATATTATAACAATGTCTGTCACGGAAACATGAACATCATGATTGAATCTTACATTTGTGTCCTCATACCTTGGTGAACTATTATTCCAAGAATGATCGTTCTTGCCATTGTGGGATAGAGGCAACTTAAAATAGCCAGACTAGTATATACCACTGAGGGTGAAACCAAGATTTAAGCAATAGTAATTGTATTCATTCACCTTATTGTCATTGAAAATAAGATGTTTAAAATAAGTTAGCACCAAATGAACGTTTACCATTACTAAATTGTAAAATTAAAAAAATAGAATATATTCTTGTAGTTAGAAATATATTTAGTATGTTTTTTATAATTGATTTAATTTGTTAGAACAGTGGTTCATATGTATGTATTTATTATGTATACATGTATACACACACGTATCTATGTATATACATGAAACAGGAAAAAATAAGGGGGATGGATTTTACCTGCTTTAAATAATCATGCATAAAGATATCCTCTAATAAACAGACCCCACTAGACTAGGGCAGTGATATTCCCCATGGAAGGAATTGAAATGAGTCTCCTTTGCCTTTCACGGTTTCAGAGACACTGGGAAGCGTCCCTCTTCTGTGGGCTGTAACTCTCACGGCCACGGTGGAAGTTCTAATGGGTTTCACTTCACCTGGCTCTCTGCAGAAGCACTGCCAAGGACTCTATTTTGCCCCCCAGCCATATGTTTCAGTATGTCTCTATTGCTGCTGAAGCCAAACTCTGACGTGCTTCATAAATTTTTGGATGAACTTGCAGAATGTGAATTTAAAAATTAATGAGCATGGATTAACACTCTCCCTGGGCAGTCTTTGTTTATGTGCTTAACACATTAGACCTATGACCCATTCAAATCATTTTCATTGCATTATTGCAAACCTATGATCCAGACAGGTGCAGTGCAATTGGATAATGCACCATAATAAATAACACCATTGTCCTAGCGGCCTCATTCCTCAGTTTCAAATGTGTGAAACTCAGACTATGCATAATAGAAGCTTACCAAATTTTCTCAGGAGAAAGGAAATAAGTCAGTGCAAATTTAACTATAACATCAGATTTTAAAATTATATTCAGAGTGATTAGAAAATACAGGAAATACACTTTAACATTTTAAAATAATAATGCAACAAAATGAAACTAGGCAGAATGTAGACAAACGTTGTAAATTAGATATTGACTTGGTAAAGCTTTCATTGGGTTTTTTGTCTTGATGTCCAGAGGCTGGGAGGAGGAGAAAAAAACACAGAGTGACAACATTTGGTATTGGACACATTGCTGGACCCTTTAAAAATGCCTTAGCATAAAGTCGACATGAAATAGCTACATATACAAGCCAGTGGAATTGGCCAACTCATAGGCTGTATCTAAATCTTGCAAAAGGAAGGTAAAGCCAGAACTTTCTGGCTATTATTTTACCGAGAAATGCAATAAGTTCACAATTTCAAGAACTACAGGGATATCTAGTTTATTTGAATTTTAACCATATCATTTTCATGATCCCTTAGGACTTACCTGTGCTTATACTTTTAGTGATAGAAATAAAAACAGGTTGAGCAATCATAGCCAAAGAGAGATGAGTGAGAAGCAAAGGTCCACTGAATTGAATTATCTACAAAATGACTTATATTATCATCCTTTGCCTTAATCTGTTCAACATTTTTATCAAGCCACAGATGGCATAGATGACATGTTTATCCAATTATAGGAGTTCCCAACTGGAATACAAAGCTTAAAATATATAACCGGTGTATAATGGTGTTCACAACAAGTGAGCTTTGATTCTTAAACAGAATCCCCCTGCAAATAAATAAATAAACAAACAAACAAGTACCACACAGCACTCAATACTGCCCACAGGTTTTAGGCAGAAAATAGGGAGCTGTCTGGACGGGACTAAAAGTGCAACTGAAACCACGTAGGTAATTATTTGCTATTTGTCCAGATAACTCCTTGACTTACACTGCATTCACCGTACTCTAGATTTAAGAAAAGAGTGATAGTGATCTACTTATTACAAGGCTCCTGGATGAAAAGGCTGAAGAAGACAATCAGTGTTCTTTAAGCATATATCCAATACTGTACACAAATGGACATGAGCTCAATCATTATTAAAACCTTCTGGTTAGTTCTTCTTCTTGTTCAAATTCCTCTTTATTCTTATAAAATGTTTTTCTTGTGTTTGTATTTACTTTATGCTATTGCCATGATTTGTCTTCTAGTTTAGTGCCCTGGGAGCATGATCTTTAAATAAGTTACATTTGTGTTGTTAACCTGTGATAGTTTTGAAAATAAACATTTCTAACTGGGAACATTAGACCTTTGAGATAACGGCTCATGTATAGGATGGTTTATTTTCCTGCAGGTATCTCTTCATGTGTAAGGCACTCAATATGTGAATTGAGCCACGGGATGTTGGCCTAACTTCAAAAAAGAGGGAAGCTGGAGATTGAGTCCAGTTCAGTTCTGAATAACTATTTTAAGATGTCACAGAGAAAATGAAATTTCCACCTTGATTTTTCTAGGAAGATATCAAATTTCCAAATGCTTGGCTGAACATCAAAACATATGAAATTTCTTTCATTCAGCAACATAAAATAAATACTTTGTACGTTTTGATTATAAAAAATAAAACATTGAGGTTGCTAGCAGTTTTGTGGGCAAATGTATAAGTGTGTTCATTTTCTAGTGTTGTATAACAAGTTGGTGCAAAGTCAGTGAGGCAAAAAGCCCGTGTATTATCTGAGAGTTTCTGTGGGTCAGAAATCCAGGCACAGTGTGTTGGGATTTTCCCCTCAGTGTTTCAAAAGCTTGAAACCAAGATGTGTACCTTGTTTTCATCTGGAGCTTGGAGTCCGATTCCAGGCTTACTCAGGTTATTGAAAAACCCACTTCCTTGCAGTCGTGGTGATAAGATCACTGTTTTTTTGCTGGTTCCTGGCTGGGGATCTCTCTCAAACCCCAGAGTCTATCTTAGGTTCTAGATACTTGGCGTTCTTGCAATATGGGAGCATATTTATTGAAAACTAGCAGGAATCTCCTTTCAGTCTTCCGAAATGGAGTTTTACATAACAGGAGCGACCCTCTCTTCACTTTTGTCTTATAACTTAATCCAGGGAGTGACTATCTCTTCATATTCAAGGTCTTGCCCACATTCCAAGGGAAGGACGCATACACCAGTGACTAGAATCTCAGTGGTCATGTTAGAAATCTGCCTACATACAAGAAAATATACATAGTTTGCTCGAAGACTCCAATGCCTTCTGAAAGTTTAGAGACTCTATTTTTAATATATTCATATATTTATTCATTCCCTCAGTAAAGACTTGAAAGTGCCTTCGCAAGACTGCAATGCACTGCCAATGCTAAGTAGCTGGAATTAATACAGACTCCACAGGTTAAATGCACAGTCCTCAAGATCACTGCCACCACTCAGACACCAGTCATAAGTTCCGGGGTCTCTGGGCCACCCACACTTCTGATCAACTGGCTGACTACAAATCTGGGCATTTCCACAACCCTGTCATGTTTGATAATTTCTTAGAATGGCTGATAGAAGTTTGGAAAGTGCTGGAATTATAATTATAGTCTTATTTTAAAGGATACATATCAGAATCAGACACATGAGGAAACACACGGGGAAAGTCTGACAAGATTCCACGTACAGAACATCAAGTCCTCTCCACTGTCACCCTTCCAGCACATGAATGTGCTCATCAACCAGAGAGCTTCCCCAGTATGGATTTGTACTGGGGTTCCATTACCTAGGCATGACTGATGGAATCCTTGCCCAAGTGATGTGGTTAGACTCAATCTCCATCCAGCTTCTCTCTTTTCTGAAGTTAGGCCAATATCCCGTGGCTCAATTCCTCAACTTACACTCACATCATTAGTCATTAGTCCTGTGACCAGCTTCCCTGCTGAGTCCTGCTTTTAGCATAAGGTCAGGTGTGGTCCAAGAGGTCAGCAGGAATAATAAAGTCATGCCAATCACCTGGAAATCCCAGGGGTTTAGAAGCCTCCTCTCAGACACCCAGAACAAAGATCAGAAAAACATCCTTGTTATAAAACAACCTCTTCTGTGCCTATGGCAAGCACATCAGAGAGAGTTTTTGTCCTCATGAGGCTAAGACCTAAGAAAAGAATCACAAGAATGTTAACAAATTGTTTTACAAAGAAATGAGCTAGGTAGAATACAGAAAAAAAAAAAAGGAAACTGAAAAGTTACCTTAGGGAGAGCGGAACTCTCCAAGAGGATAGAAAAGTCTTCTTGAGAAGTCATATATAAGCTAAGGTTAAAAATAAATGGGTAGCAAAAGAGAACATATAAAAGGAGAATATTCCAGTAAAGAAAACACCCTATGAAAATTTTCGATATAAAATAAAGCATGAAACATAAAGGAAAAATGAAACATCAGTGTCTGTTAAAAATACTGTTTGAAAGTTAGAGTGGTTATGTTACAGGAAAGGGGTCCCGATCCAGACCCTAAGAGAGGGTTCTTGGATCTTGCACAAGAAAGAATTCAGGGCAAGTCCATAGAGTAAAAGCAAGTTTATTAGAAAAGTAAAAGAATAAAAGAATAGCTACTCCACAGTCAGAACTCGTTGCCTATTTTTACGGTTATTTGTTGATGATATGCTAAACAAGGGGTGGATTATTTATGCTTCTGCTTTTTAAACCATATAGGGTAACTTCCTGATGTTGCCATGGGATTTGCAAACTATCATGGTGCTGGTGGGACTGTGGCAGTGAGGATGACCAGAGGTCACTCTAGCCGTCTTCTTGGTTTTGGTGGGAGTTAGCCAGCTTCTTTACTGCAATCTGTAATCACAAAGGTCTTTATGACCTGTATTTTATGTTGACCTCCTATCTCACCCTGTGACTTACAATGCCTTCACTGTCTAGGAATGCAGCCCAGTAAGTTTCAGCCTTATTTTATCTAGCTCCTATTCAAGATGGAGTTGCTCTGGTTCAAACGCCTCTAGGCTGGAAGGCAAAAGGCCATGAAGCACTCTGTAAGACATTTAAGGAAATAAGAATTTAACCCAGAAAGGGGGAAATACCTGAAGGATTTTGAATGATAGTTCACCTGGGGCATATTAGGATGCTTCAGGCCTGGGGAGAAAGGATGTGGACTGTGCTCTGTACAGGACGGGCAGCATGGATGAAAAGAAGCGACTATATCCGAAAGGTAGATAAGAAATATAATTCACATCTGGCCATTTTGGGTAGAATTATAGTTGTAGAAGGAAAAGGAAAACAAATGTGACTCCACTTTTCTGACCTGAGTGCTAGGAGGCAATGAGGAGTACTGCAGGAGAAATTTAGGGACAGGGAGTAAAAATTCAAGTGGGAAACGTCATTTTTAAGCTCACAGCAACTCAGAAAGAAAGGGATTATGAACCTCTTTGGACAGAAAAGGAAATTGATAGTAACAGAGGTTTAGTAACTTCTCAACCTGAAAAGTAATTCCCATCTTATTTGTGAAATGTCTGTGAACTATTCTTTGTGTTCCACTTGAAATTTTAAACGACTATGTACACGTAATTAATATTTCATCAAAATGGGACTATTAGTGTTTTAACTAACATACGGAGAATTGGAGGTACTACATTATTTCTAAGTGATATCACAGCTTACACTCTGTTCATGCCTAGCATGCTAGTTTGTTTGAAGGAGAAAATATTATATTGGAAAATGTAGCTTCCAGTACCACAGTCATCACTTGGAGAAAACCAGTGGATGGATACATGAACCCACACCGAATGCCACAAACCCATAACCCTTTAACTTGCCATGTTTATTTTTTAAGAGAATTCTAAAAATTATTTTTCTAGTCATTTTGTGCTATTATAAATATGCCTGTGGATTTTCTTTAGGATATATATTAACCTCAATCAGAAACTTGGTATTGGGTGTCATAACACGGCAAGATTCTCATTCCTATTGCTTCCCATTTATGTTAATGGAAAAAAACACAAACTGACAAATTATAATAGACCAGAAATTGAAGTTAAATGTGCCATAAATTATCGTCAACATGGAGATTGGCCTCATAAATTTAGAAAAAACAATATCAACACATGCTATTATATATATATATATATATTTTGCTCAATATCTTTGCTTTAAAATATATTAATTTAAAAAATAAAGCTCTTGTATGTAAAAACCCATATACATTATTTTGTCTTAAAAAAAGTCATTGGTGTAATATGTCTATATGCCCTTTATAAATGATTCAACATAGTGCCGATTATCTTAAAGGCAGCTAGGAAGATCCTGAGGTTCTTTCCTCTCCGTGGGATGGGATTTATAGCTTGGATGTCCTAAAACTGTCAGAGAGATGCTTTGGGGGACATAACAAATAAGCTTGTGTCATTGGCATTTTGCCATATTATGCATAAAATTATAAATTTATCTACCTCAAGATCCAAATTTTAGTTTTATATGAACTGATACAAAAACTGGAGAATTTAAGGAATATGCTGTATATGCAACTTCCTATTTATTCTGGACAATTCTCATTCCTCTTATTTATGTCACTTATCTGATCAGAGATGTTAAATGACTTAGTATTTTCATAAGCACCTGTTTACATGGCAAGCATCTTAGTAACTCCACTGGTTTGTATTCACCAGAAGCATTTCCTTGGACACTGTTTTGACCATCTGTGCATAATGCCCTAATTATGTTATTTTATTTTCATGATATTTGAAGCTGCTTAACAGCTTATAGCTAACATTTGGAAAACATCTACATTTAACTCCAGCCAATTGGAGGCATTGACAGAGGTAGGAATTGAAAGGCTGTGGAGTGTGTTTCAAACCATGTAAGCAAAGAATTACTTGAGCTTGGTCAGACTTACTGTTATTTTAAAGGGAAACCAGCTAAGCACCATCAATGACCACCAGCAAAAATGAATTAGTAAGATATTCATCTCCAAAGGCATTTCAGCCAAGGCACAAAGGCTATGCAAATTGTAAGAGATATTACTTTAAAATATGATGAGATGAATAAGGAGAATTAGTCATCAAAGCATGAAAGCAGATTTGTAGCCAGTGTCGTTTCGTTTTTTGAGAAAAAAAATATTTAGATCAGAGAGAAAAGAGTTTTTAGTTTATCTTTAGAAAATTGAATACAAAATCATCAATTGAGACTGGGAGTTTAAAAAAAATAGTCTTGTAATAGAAGTCTGAGGACGATAAAGGGTTTTAGAATTACAAAACATTCGTGTTCTATAACATAATGAGCTCAAACAAACTGATATGAAAATATGTGTTACAATTTCAAAAGAATGCCTATCTCAAAATTTTCTTCTTGTTTCCATAGAAAACATGACTATGTGATATTTAGTATAATCAAGAATCTGCCCCATGGACCACCCTCTTCATATTCAGACGTCATTTCTCTAAGGCTACTTTGGGGTGCAGTCATCTCACAGAGCCTAGGTTACAATTTTTTGGGTTAAGGACAGTACCCTTGCCTTAACATGTAATCTTTATCTGTTTTGGGTCTTCCAGCCAAAGGCCTTGAAACAAGGGCGCAATTACAGTAGTTTGAGAACTGCAGATAACACCATTTGCAAAGTAAATGAGGTTGCAATACCACAGTATTCCAAATAAAGTATAGCAATGATATTGAAAAATTTTAAACATAATCTATTATCTGCATTTTCTCTACTTTGCTAAAGGGAAACTGAAACAATAGTATATACTGCCCTATATGGAGGTGGTGGAATTGTTTCTAATTCACATTTTCATTGACTAAAATTGACCTTACATGACTTTTTATTTACCTATTTCCAACCTGTAGTTTATTATTCAGGTCATCTTTTTTGAAATTTTACATCACACATTCCATAAAAATAATATACATTCTGAAAAAAGTGTACTTCAATTTTGGTCATCACAGAATAGAAGAAAATGTATAATAGAAATTTTTGACTTGTAAAATAATTTTTTACTTCACTATTTAAGGCAATAAAGTAAATAATGTCAAAACAAAAATACACCTTGAAGAAGAACAATTTTCCAGAGACTGGGTAATTTTCTGTAGCTAAATAATTTCTAAGAATATTTCCATCTTTAAATGTGACTGTTTGCTGACAAATGCGTTCTTGGACATAACTCAATCATTACAATTACATATGAATATAATAATTTTTCTAATTATTTGTGGTTGACTCTATTTGCACCAGCTGGACAATATTGAATATGTTACTATTTTATATTTTTAAACCTAGCTGTTACCTGTCATAAAATCAGAACTCAAAGAATATTTGTGAAATGATTATTCATTATAGAACTCAGGTGCGTAATTTAGATTAATGCTAATCATTAGTTCAAGAAAATCTGCTATCTTTAGTTTATTTGTGCTTCTGTATTGATTTTTCTATTTGTTCTGCTTTTTTTATTTGTCTTTATTAAAGATAATGACACTTTGTATCTATGCCCAACTTAAAAGCTAGTACTTTGAAAAAAAAAATTATATCAACCTGCATATTTCTATGCATTCTCATTCCAATTCTTTTTCTTATGAGGAAGAAGAGAACCAAAATCATAATTTTATGTGTTTATATATACATATATGTACACACACACACATATATAGTATTATATACACACCTACAAATTTACAAATTGCATTGCAGAAATTGTGGGGAGGAGAAGGCTTACCAGCCAGACACCCAGGCCCACCACACCCCATATCCCCCACACATCAAAATGGTCAGTTACTTTTAGATGTAGGTCAAGTATACCTCCACACTTTGTCTCAGGGTAGACAAGAAGGCGATCTCTTGTGAAACTACAAGGAGGCAGCGAGACCTGGTGACTCAGCAAGGGAGGGGAAAGCCTCTTATCATTGGCTGGAAAACTTCAAAAAGGTCATTTAAAAGAAATAAGGAAGATACATATTTAAAGGAGATTCCAGCATTTGTCCAATAAAACATTTAGAATCTTGTATTAGTCTGTTCTCATGCTGCTAATAAAGACAGACCCAAGACTGGGAAGTTTATTAAGGAAAGGGGTTTAATTGACTCACAGTTCCACATGGCTGGGGAGGCTTCGCAATCATGGCGGAAGGGGAAGGAGGAGCAAAGTAGCGTCTTACATGGCGGCAGGCAAGAGGCCATGTGCAGGGGAAGCCCTCTTTATAAAACCATCAGATCTCATGAGACTTATTCCCTATCACGAGAATAGCATGGGAAAAATTTGCCCCCATGATTCAATTACTTCCTACTGGGTCCCTCCCACGACATGTGGGGATTATTACAATTCAAGGTGAGATTTGGGTGGGAACACAGACTCAAACCATATCAGATCTATAAAAGGGGTACAATATTGCTCTAGGAATTTAAAACATGGAATATCTGTAAAAGGAGTGTAGTGAGTGTGAAAGAGAATAAAATGTTAAGAATCCCTTCACTAGTTTAGATAGTTCTTTTTTTTAGATTATGCGACATCCATTTTTCATTGATTACCAAGAGACTTATTCCTCATCAGTTTTCACCTCAGTTATTAATATTCTCAATTTTATATTTTTAATTATTTGAAATATAGAAATACACACATATTCACATATATGTGCATACACACATTATATATTAATATATATTAAGCATAACTGTGTGTTCAAATAATATGTAATTTGTTTTAATTGCATTGCATTTAATTTTTTATTAAAAGAGTATTGTGGGATTTTTTGTTTGTTTCTTTTTTTCTGGACTTTTTTTTTTTCACTTAATACCATATTGTGAAAAGTTATTTATCAACGTTGTTGTATGAAAATGGAGATCTTTTGTTTGAGATGGAATGTATTACTCTGTTGTATTGATTCTGTAAAATATAATTTAATAACATATTGTACTGTTAATGAGCATTTGGATTGTTCCCATTTTTTTGCTATTTTGAGTCTTTTGATGTATGCATTGTCTTATATCTGATGCACATGTGCAATAATTTGTTTTAGATAGTCACCTAAAAATGACATTGCTGTTTTATAGAGTGTGCATATTTCAACTTTAGTAGATGATGCCAAATAATTTCAAAAAGTCATGCATAAAGGATTTTATTAGTCATCATTCTAACACATAATGTTAATAGACATGTTCATTTTTGCCATTTTTTATGGATCCAAAAGAATGTTACATTATGTGTCTTAATTTGCATTGCCCTGCTTTGAAAAAAAAAAAAAAGAAATTTTAAAAAGTTGATTATTTCTGAATAAGCCATAAATGTTGAAGCTGCAAAGAAAATGAAAATAAGTATTTGACCTAAATATAATATGTGTTGTCTTTGCCTAACTGAGCAAGAAGTTATGATATCTGACATCTAGTAATAAAGGTAAAAATTAGATTTGGATTGGTCAAAATACAAATGCAGTTATGATAAATTTGTTTAATATTTGAAGCAAGAAAACGAGTTTATATCCACTTGACTTTCATGTAACTGTAAAAATATTTCTTACTCTCATTTTAAAAATAAGATATTTTGTTCTTTTATATCCATTATATCTTTCATTTTGTGATCTAAGAATTCACCAATAAAACACCAGTTTATGTTGTTATACTTTAGAGATCAAATATTATCTTTCTATTCTTATTCTCTTGATAAATACAAAATATACATGATATACTATATATTATATAACACCTACTTATTATATTTATTTGTTATATTTTTAAGGAGCAGAGATTCCTTTTAAAGCTTATTCTCACGAGAAGCATGGAGCTCTATGTTATACAGCATTAAGCATTTTATATTAATTCAGTGGAATTCGAGATTAACTTCTACCGGACAGATGGTGAAGGGCTTATCAAGACCCATCTCCTGTAGTGAGGTCACACTGGTAGCATCATGGTTAAACAGAGAGGAGAAATGCACTCAGCCTCACTGGGTGGCAAGCCTTATGGATTATTTACAGGCACCTACTGAAAACAATAAAAAGATCCACCATCTGTTCACTGCAACAGTAACTGAAAGAGCAAATTCTCTAAAATTCCTAAATGCACAACAATGATGGAGATGTATAGTATAGTAGCCTTTGTTTTAGGTGAGATATTCTGTTTTTAAACTAAATAAACAATAAATAATTGAGGACTGTGGAAAATACATGTTTTGTTATACCAAACAAAAAAGTAGAGTTGTATAAACATAGCTAAAACCAGAAAAAATAGGGGAGCATAAAAGAATGAGTAGAAAGAATTACATCTTAATAATTACATTGGGACAATGAGTCCATTGTTTTAATTTAAAAATCTAAATCGATTATTTTTTCTATTTAAAAATCTAAGTGTTTATAAACTTTTTCAGAGTATATGAAATATGGGGAGTTAGGCCTGTAATCTATCCTCCAAGACCTTAGCTGGGCCAAGTGACCTAAAACCACATTTAAATGCACATACCCACGTTAGTAATTAGCCACACAGTGAGACCCTCACTCAAAACTGAGACTTCAGATGTCTCTCCCAGATGGCTGAAACTGGTTTAGGGAGAGTCAGAGACTGGTGGGGGGTGAGAAATGGGCATCACAGTAGGTTTAGGATTATGGAAGATTAATGGCAGCAATTTAGAAAGAAGGCACCTTTATTCCTGCTACTAACCTCCCTGAAGACACTTAATTTTCTTTACCCTTCATTTACATTGACTACCTATTTATTCTCCTATTTCCTTATTCTGCAGGAGTATCTCCATACAACTTGTACACTATTTGTCTGCTAGGGCTATCATTAAAATGTACTGCAGACTGGGTGGCTTCAAAAACTGAAATCTATTTTCTCACAGTTTTGGAGGCTAGAAGTATGAGGTCAAGGTGTCAGCAAGGTAGGTTCCCTCTGGGGTCTCTCTTGTTGGCTTACAGATGGATGTCTTCTCCGAGTGTCTGCACGTGGTCTTCTTCCTCAGTGTTTTTGTCTTAATCTCTTCTTATGAGGCCATCAGTCATATCAGAGTAGGATCCACCCTAGTAACCTCACTTTAACTTAAATAGTTCTAAGGTCTTATCTCCAAATACTGTCACATTCTGACGTACTGGGGTAGGGACTTCAACATACGGATTTTGAGCTGACACCATTCAACCCAAAACACAAACTAAGTCATTTATCTGTTATAATGGATACATATGTAATAACCAAAAGGGGAATATATTTTTGTTTTTAAAATCTCAGTATCAAACAAATATTCTAAATAAACATCAGTATAATGAGTAGCATCTAACATGATTCTTAAATCCAACAGGAGCAAAATTACAAGTGGTAAGATGTGAGGGCTATGTTCAGATATGCAGTTCAGAACACAAAACACACACACACACACACACACACACACACACACAGCACTTTTAATTAAGTAGGATAAATGCACATAATAGCACAGAGAAAAGTCTCTGCAGAGGTTGGCAAATACATACTTGAAGCTGATAAAGTTTCTCTCCTTTTCACTGAGGCATTATCTTAACAATCTATATCCAATGTGTTTTCATATTTCAACCGTTGATTTTTTTAAAAAATTGTGGATTTCAAACAATATTCCTAGCAAATAAAAAAATTACAGATAAAATTTTATACTGCATTTGCTTATTTCTTCATTAGAATTAGTACATATTAATATCAAAAGCAGTTTTCTGGCTGATCCCCTAAGGAATTAGGTGACACCTATCCTCTATTGCATTGGTTAATGACACATTACATCAACCGGATATTCCCATAATAATTATGTAATGTAAATTATCACAGAATAATATCAACTAAAGATCTATATGCCCTATTTAGTTCTCCTCTTGAGAGAAATACAATTTTCCTTCAAACACATAAGTATCTGAATGGATGCCATGGGATATATTTTACAAATTCCATATCGTAGTCAGTCATACATACAAGTTGATATGCTTTAGCTGTATCTCCACCCAAATCTCATCTTGAATTGGAGTTCCCGTAATCCCCACATGTTGTAGGAAGGACCTGACGGGAGGTAATTAAATCATAGGGACAGTTTCTCCCATACTGTTCTCATGATAGTGAGTTAGTTTTCACGAGATCTGATGATTTTATAAGGGCTTTCTCCTTCATTGGGCACTCATTCTTCTCCTTCCTACCACCATGTGAAGAAGAATATGTTTGCCTCCACTTCCACCATGATTGTAAGTTTCCTGAGGCCTCCCCAGGAATTCGGTGCTGTGAGTCAATTAAATTGCTTTTCTTTATAAATTACCCAGTTTCGGGTATTTCTTCATAGCAGCGTGGGAAGGAACTAATACACAAGTATTGCACAATCTATAACATCATTTACAGGAGATAATTAAAGTAAGCATTTTTTACACTTATTATTTACTGATAATATGGAATTCACAAGCATCCCATATCTCATATAAAACAGGTGTATTGGATGTATGGTTTGAACAGAGTAATTGAAATTCAATATTTACCTGTTCAAATCCTGAAAACTAAGAACAAAGGAGAAAGGAAAATGCAGCTCCAGTTTTAGCAAATGGGAAAAAATAGAAACTCCTTACACATAAAATAAAGCTGTAGATGGGCTCAGGTGAGACGGGCCATGCAGGGAGGTAGATATGCAGGTAGATATGTCACAGAGAGGACTAAGTAGTAAGAGTAGTGTGCAGAGAATGAACCAGCGGCTACACTTCCTAATGGAGAGATGTCTAGCTCGGGGCGCATATCTGCATCTGTTGTTTGCAACAGGAGGCTCTAAAGTGCATGGCCAAAAATAATAATAATAAACAAAATTCTATGGCCTAATAGCAAACTAGCACCAGCACTCATTTTTTGTGCCAAGGAGAACTAAGTTATACTTGCAGGATGCAAAAGAAGGAATGAGAGAAGTTCTGCTTTGTGAACACTGCACAATCTGCGACGCTAGGCATGGGCTGTCCTCACCCTCCAGAAACCTCCTCCAAAGCTGGGCCAGGAAAAATCCACTGCTTTAAAAATAAGTACAATCTTTAAAAAAAGCTGAATGGGAATCCACATAACAATGTCAAACAAAAGCATGGAGAGGGAAGAAAAAGTACAGGCAAATCTATCAACAGAACACATTCAAAAACAATTACTGAAGCAGATGAAAATTTAATGCAATCTTTGAGTCTCAAATTAATTATCGTAAGTCAATCACTCACATCTGTGAATACAACAACTAAACAAACACAAAAATAATCAGTGAAAAATTACAAAACATCTGTATTTATGCAGTGGAACTGGTAGAACAGAGAAAATAAAGAGAAAGTTCATCGCCTATATTATGACAAATGGGAAAAATATAGGAAAATAAACATTATGAAATACTTAATGAAGGCAGTAAGTATGGATATGAGAAATGTATTAAAAGGAACAAGAAATTTAAAACGAGTATAGGTAAAATGAAAGTCAAGTAAATTAGAGCCAGTGTAAACATTTGGAGTCTGTGAAGAAAAAGCCCACATTTTAAGAAATGGAATAAATATTAAATTATGCAACTTTTTTTTTCAATTTAAAGACATATCCTATAGTGAGAGAAACATTCCAAGATCATTCATCACTGACTGTTTTTCTGAAAATTTGAATATAACAATGAAAATTACACCCGACATGAATGTGTAGCTCAGTGAACATAATGAACGCTTGTGGGATTACCACTTAGACTGTGAGGTGAAACAGCCAACACAAGTTCCTTCTCAATCATTCATCCTTTTAGGTTCTGTAAAGGAAACCACTTATCTTAAGTGGTTACCTTAAAATCAACTGAACTTGAACTTAGTTTTGTGGTAAGTTTGGGTTTATGTATGCGATCAAGTAATATGTATTATTTTGTGCCTTGCATCTTAACAGTGGTCGTGAGATTCATGGTTATTGTTTAAAAATGCTCAAATTTATTCATTATTAACCTATATTATTTCTATCAGTAACTCTATTGTAATTTATTTATCCATTCTTATTGGTGACATACACGTGGATAATTTTCAGTTTGCTATTGTAACTATTGCAGCTGTGAAAATTCTTGTGCATAAATTCATCTACAAGAATACACAGGTGCACCAGGTTTTTTTTTTTTTTTTTTTTTTTCCGGTGATTTAAGTAGAAACAGAGTTGCTGAGTCATGTGACATGGGGATGTTCAAAGAGACATCCAACTCTTTAGGTACATACAAATAGTTTTCCAAAGTGGTTTTTACTCCCTCCAAAATAATATTTACTCCACAATTGATTCAATATGTTATATTATCAACTATGTCATACTTGATACTGACACAATTTTGTCAATATTTAATATGATTTATTTTTACATTTTAGCCATTTTTCTTTTTTAATGTTTTAAATTCCACTTTATTTTTTTTATTTTATTTTTTTATTATACTTTAAGTTCTAGGGTACATGTGCATAACGTGCAGGTTACATATGTATACATGTGCCATGTTGGTGTGCTGCACCCATCAACTCGTCAGCACCCATCAATTCATCATTTATATCAGGTATAACTCCCCAATGCAATCCCTCCCCCCTCCCCCCTCCCCATGATAGGCCCCAGTGTGTGATGTTCCCCTTCCCGAGTCCACGTGAGCTCATTGTTCAGTTCCCACCTATGAGTGAGAACATGCGGTGTTTGGTTTTCTCTTCTTGTGATAATTTGCTAAGAATGATGGTTTCCAGCTGCATCCATGTCTCTACAAAGGACGCAAACTCATCCTTTTTTATGGCTGCATAGTATTCCATGGTGTATATGTGCCACATTTTCTTAATCCAGTCTGTCACTGATGGACATTTGGGTTGATTCCAAGTCTTTGCTATTGTGAATAGTGCCGCAATAAACATACGTGTGCATGTGTCTTTGTAGTAGCATAATTTATAATCCTTTGGGTATATACCCAGTAGTGGGATGGCTGGGTCATATGGTACATCTAGTTCTAGATCCTTGAGGAAACGCCATACTGTTTTCCATAATGGTTGAACTAGTTTACAATCCCACCAACAGTGTAAAAGTGTTCCTATTTCTCCACATCCTCTCCAACACCTGTTGTTTCCTGATTTTTTAATGATTGCCATTCTAACTGGTGTGAGATGGTATCTCATTGTGGTTTTGATTTGCATTTCTCAGATGGCCAGTGATGATGAGCATTTTTTCATGTGTCTGTTGGCTGTATGAATGTCTTCTTTTGAGAAATGTCTGTTCATATCCTTTCCCCACTTTTGGATGGGGTTGTTTGTTTTTTTCTTGTATATTTGCTTGAGTTCTTTGTAGATTCTGGAAATGAGCCCTTTGTCAGATGAGTAGATTGCAAAAATTTTCTCCCGTTCTGTAGGTTGCCTGTTCACTCTGATGGTAGTTTCTTTTGCTGTGCAGAAGCTCTTTAGTTTAATGAGATCCCATTTGTCAATTTTGGCTTTTGCTGCCGTTGCTTTTGGTGTTTTAGACATGAAGTCCTTGCCCATGCCTATGTCCTGAATGGTACTACCTAGATTTTCTTCTAGGGTTTTTATGGTATTAGGTCTAACATTTAAGTCTCTAATCCATCTTGAATTAATCTTCGTATAAGGAGTAAGGAAAGGATCCAGTTTCAGCTTTCTACTTATGGCTAGCCAATTTTCCCAGCACCATTTATTAAATAGGGAATCCTTTCCCCATTTCTTGTTTTTCTCAGGTTTGTCAAATATCAGATGGTTGTAGATGTGTGGCATTATTTCTGAAGGCTCCGTTCTGTTCCATTGGTCTATATTTCTGTTTTGGTACCAGTACCATGCTTTTTAGCCATTTTTATACATTTTATTGCTATTTACACTCATATTTTCCTGACTGAGAGTAGGTAGGTGCCTTTTTATATGGTTTTAGTCATTTGGGCATGCTGTTTTCTGATGTTTTAGCTCAAGTCTCTCATGAGTTTATTTCCGTTACATGGTCTGGTTCTTACTGACTTGTTAATGTTTGTTACATATTTTACATGCAAGCCCTTTGTCTTCGTCAATTCTGTAACTTACTCTTTTTTCCTCTAAATGATATTTTTAATAGCTTAATTTTGATTTATACTTCTTTGGTTTTTACTTCTCCTTAACATCCATGTGTTTGTACTTAAGGAATCTTTCCCTGCATTAAACAAATAAAATATAATATTCATTATCTTAACATAATAAAATATATTATGTAGCCCAAGTTCCACCATTAAGTTTAATGGGATAATTATTGATGTTTTTACACTATGGTCAAAGATAATAAACAAATGACTCTTATTATCCCTATAATCAAACATTTTTCTGGAGATATTACTCAAACAACTAAGCCAAATAATAAGATTAACATACACAAATTGGAAATAAGGAAGTAAATTTATGACTATACAAATATTATGTTAGTTTACCAAAAATATTTAAGAGAAAAAACTTAAAAAAGTATTTCATACAATGACTGAGTTAGTAAGCAATTTGCAAAATTAATAGAAATCGATACCATTTATATATGTAACTAACACAGTTGAAATATTTAGCAAACCAGAGACTCTATAGGACACCAAAAAAATTTATAAAATGCCAGTGTATAAACTTAATGAGCTACTAAGCTTAAAACTCTCAGGAACACTCTAACAAAGACCATTGTAGTATTTGTACATGAACACAGACCAATAAAGAAAAAATAGACTGTGGGTAGACGCAAATAAATTTAAGAGCTTAGAGTACAATATAGGTGATGTCTGAATCAATGCAAACAATTATTTACACTCTTACATATAAGTTTACATAATTGAGAAGTATTTGGGAGACAAGAAACTTTGATGCAAGCCTCCCAGTTTATTGAAAAAAAAGTCAAATAAAGCAAATAAATCAATTATTTAAAAAATACAATCATAAAAATGCTAGTTATTTTAAAACTGTTTATTGAGAAAGAGGTTTATAGTTACTACCTAAATCAAAAATTTATAAATAAAAGATTGATTAATTTCTGTTACCATAATAAATCTGCATTTAAAAAGTATCATAAAGCAAGTGGAAAAAGCAGACTAATCAAGAAAAAACATAGACAATGTTATTATAGACAAATAGATATTTCCTTTTACTTTTTTTCATTTTTATTTAACTCTTAAGTTCAGGAGTACATGTGTAGGTTTGCTATATAGGTAAATTTGGGTCATGGGGGTTCATTGTACAGATTATGTCATCACCCAGGTATTAAGCATAGTACCCATTAGTTATTTTTCCTGATCCTCTCCCTCTTCCCACCCTCCACTCTTCACTAGGCCACAGTCTGGGTTGTTCTTTTTTATGTGTCCATGTGTTCCCATCATTTAACTTCCACTTATAAGTATAATGTATAAGTATAAAGTATAATGTATAAGTGAGAACATGCGGTATTTGGTTTTCTGTTCCTGCATTAATTTGCTAGAGATAATGGCCTCCAGCTCCATCCATGTTCCTGCAAAGAACATAATCTCATTCTTTTTCCAGGGTGTATATGTACCATATTTTCGTGATCCAGTCTACCATGATGGGCATTTTTTAGGTTGATTCCATGTCTTTGCTATTGTGAAGAGTGCTGCAATGAACATAAGCATGCACACGTCTTTATAAGAGAATGATTTACATCCCTTTGAGCATATACCCAGTAATGGGATTGCTGGGTTGAATGGTAGTTCTGTTTTTAGTTCTTTGAGGCATCTCCACACTGTCTTCCACAATGGTTAAACTAGTTTACACTCCCACCAACAGTATATAAGCATTCCTTTTTCTCCACAACCTTGCCAGCGTCTGTTCTTTTTAAATAGCCATTCTGACGGGTGTGAGATGGTATCTCACTGTGGTTTTGATTTCCATTTCTCTAATGATCAGTGATGTTGAGCTTTTTTTAATATGGATTTTGTCTGCATGAATATCTTCTTTTGAAAAGTGTCTGTTCATATCCTTTGTCCACTTTTTAATGGGGTTGTGTTTTTGTTTTGTTTTGTTTTGAGACAGGATCTCACCCTGTCTCCCAAACTGGAGTGCAGTGGTGTGATCTAGGCTCACTGCAGCCTCAACCACCTGGGCTCAAATGACCATCCCACCTCAGCCTCCTAACTAGCTGGGGCCAGAGGCATACACCACCTTGCCCGACTAATTGTATTTATTTTTGGTAGAGACAAGGTTTCAATATGTTGCCCAGGCTGGTGTTTTCCTTTAGTACATGATTACTCCTTCTCCTTAACTTGGAAAAAAAAAAACAACAACAACAACAACAAAAACAATAAAAAATGATAAATAAACAAACAAGAAAGAAAGTTATGTTACTGTCATTTTTCCCCAATCATTGAGAGAGACCAGAAGGCCTGCCAATACCCTATGTTTGGCTATGAGAGAAAAATGTTGTGGGGTAAACAGCATATGTAAGTGATAAGAATAAACTTGGTACAATTTGTGTGCATAGCTACTTGTGAAAAGGTGTAAAAAGTCAAACCCAATAATTAAATTTCTAAAATGTATCTTCGAGACACATGTACACATTTGCAAAATTATGTTAAAAGTAATCTACCTTAAAAGTAATTCATTACAACATTGTTGATAACACCAAAAGTGTAGACACAGCTTAAATGTCCTTAGGCAGGGATCCAGCTATAAGATATATCAATAAAATGGTATTTTATGCCTAAGTCAGAATTAGGAATCTCATTACACATGATAAGAAAATATAGGCAAGCTCTCACTCTTTAGGAAAAAAAAAGTAAAGTACAGAATATTACGTATGGCATGCTATCACTTTTTGTGGAAAAATAAAACACATATTATCTCTTCTCTTTAAATTTCCTTGAAAACGTGTAATATGTTTCTAGAAGGATAAATTATAAACAATTAACAGCAGTGGTTATTGTGCAGAAGGAACTTGTAATTGCAGATGTATAAATCTTCATTTTTTTCTCTTGGAATGATGTGATATCAAAATAATAAGTAACTGATGTTAAGAGAACTATGTATGTCAGATTACAATCCTTAGTTTGTGCTAGTCTAATAAGTGACATTTCTTTAGATTCAGCAGTTTACCAATTAAGATATTCAGTGATGTCCCTTCAACTGCAGAATTCTATGATTTCAGAATATGATTCCATGACCAGAAACCCCAGAAAATCTGCACAGGATTATTTAGTTATTAGTCATAATGCTAAAAACGGAATCCCGACATAAATAGTGAATAACCCCAGGGCAGAAAGAAAGCAGAAGATGTCAAACAAAATCAATTTAACTTCATACAGAGAGCGCTGGTAATTTCAGAACTGAAAGGTCATTCTCTCAAATTATTACGGCCCTTTAGTTTACAGACATGCATTCTCTCATCATTCCATTTGATCATGTTCAAAAGCAGAATGAGAAGCAGCAAACCCAAAAGGACTTAGCGTGTGGGCAAAGCCACCAGTGAGGAACACAGAAGGTGGGATTCTGGATTGACCTAAGGCTCAGAGAATGCAAGTTAAAAAACACTGTTTTCTAATGAGAAAAATTGCATATATTAATTATAACTTAATTAGGAAATATAGAAAGATAAATAAGAAAAATAATATTCCTAAACCCACTGCCCATGGGTATAAAGTAAAAGTAATCTATATGTCAGAACTTCAGAACCGTAAATTTATAAATTATGATGACATATCATGTTTCCTTTTTACTTAAAATTATATAACAAATCGGCCAGGTGTGGTGGCTCGCGCCTGTAATCCCAGCACTTTGGGAGGCCAAGGAGGGTGGATCACGAGGTCAGGAGATCAAGACCATCCTGGCTAACACGGTGAAACCCTGTCTCTACTGGAACAAAAAAAAAAAAAAAAAAAAGATATAACAAATATTTTCTGATGTGACTAAATATTTTAAATAATGATATTAATATTATTTTCCCATAAATGAATATCTGTAATTGAAATAATGTGTCTCTTATTTTTGGTACTCACACACTATTTAGTTTTTCTATCAAAATAAAGCTCTTTGCAGCTGCATTTACATAAATATAACTGTTCAAAAATTATGTTTCTAGTAATTTTGATATAAGCAGGACAAAAAATAAATTTTAAACAAATTTATTATACACTTTTTAAGAGTAGTTTCAGGTTCTCAGCAAAATTAAGCAGAAAGTACAACATTCCCATATATTTCTGCTCACCCTACCACCCTCTCCTATTATCAATTTCATACACTATAGTGATACATTTGTGACAATCATTGAACCAACATTAACCCATTATTATCACCCAAAGTTCATAATTTACATTAGGATTCACTCTTGATGTTGGTCATTCTATGGGTCAGAACAAATGTATGATGATGTGCTCACCATTATAGTATCATTTAGAATAGTTTAAAAAATGTCCCCTAAACCCTCTGTGCTCTGCCTATGCATCCTTCTCTATATCTTGACATTCACTGATCTTTTTACTATCTCCATAGATTTACCTTTTCCAGAATGTCATAGAGTTGAAATCATACACTATGTACACTATGTAACCTTTGCGATGGGCTTCTTTCACTTGGTAAAATGCATTGAAATTTCCTCCATGTCTTTTAATGACTTGATATCTCATTTCTTTAATAATATTCCATTGTCTGAATGTACCACAGTTTATTTGTTCACTCACTTACTGAAGGATATCTTGGCTGCTCCCAAGTTTCAGCAATTATAAATATGGCTGCTATAAACATCTGTATGCAAGCCTTTGTGTGGTCACAAGTTTTAATTCATTTGGGTAAATACTAAGAATCACAATTTCTGGCTTGTGTAGTAAGCATATGTTTAGTTTTGTAAGGACCTGTCACTCTGTCTTCCAAAGTGGCTGTGCCATTTTCCATCCTGGCAGCACTGAATAAGAGAAGAGAATTCTTGTTGCTCCACAAAAACTATCAGACCTTGTCAACACTTAATGTTTGTGCTTTGGATTTTGTTAATTCTGGTATATGTGTCATGATATTTCACTGTTGCTCTAATTTTCAACTTCATTATAATGACATATGATGTTAAACATCTTTTAATATGCTTGCCATTTAAACATCTTTGGTGAAGTGTCTGTTAAAATCATTTGCTCATTATTTAACTTGGTTGTTTATTAATTGTGGACTAGATATAAACTTTGCAAATGCTTTCCCTGTGGCTTGTACTTTTATTCTTTGACAAGGTCTTTCACAGACCAGAGGTTTTTAATTTTAGTGATGTCCAGCTTATCAATTATTTCCATCCCAGACTGTATCTTTAGTGTTGTATCTCAAGGGTCATCACCAAACCTAGGGTCATCTAGATTTTCACACGTTTCTTCTAGGTGTTTTACACTTATGCTATTACATTTAGGTCTGTAATGCATTTTGAGTTAATTTTATAATTCATTATAAATAAATATAATTACATATATTATAAATATATATATAATTTTTATAATTCATTTGAGTTAATTTTTGTTAATAGCATAAGTTCTATATCTAGATTCATTTATTTGCATGTGAATTTCCAGTTATTTTAACACCACTTGTTGAAAAGACTCTACATTCTCCAAAACATTGCATTTGTTTCTTTGTCAAATATCAGATTATTATATTTGGTGTGGGTTTATTTCTGGGCTCCATATTTAGTTCCATTGATCTAATTGTCCTTTTTTCACTAATACCACACTGTCTTGATTAGCATAGCTTTGGAGTAAGTCTTGAAGTCAGTCCTCTGTATTTACTCTTCTTCCATACTGTGTTGACTATCTGAGTCTTTTTTCTTCAGTTTGTCAATAGCCACACACAAAAAAAATTAATTTCAATTGAAATCCCAATTATATTAATATAAAGGTTAATTTAGGAAAAACTGACATCTTGACAATATTTAGTCTTCAAATCATCAATATGAAATATCTCTCTAGTTCTTTGAATTCAGTCATCCGAATTTCCTAATTTCTCTCTCATAGACCTTGTCTGTATTTTGTTAGATTTATTTTGGGGGGTACTAATGTAAATGATATTTAGTTTTTAATTCCAAATTCCACTTTTTTATTGCTGGAGTATAGGAAAGTGATGAAGTTTTCTCATTAATCTATCCTGCATTCATGCTATAAATCACTCAGAAGTTCCAAGAGCAGTATTTTGTTGATTTCTTCAGATTTTTGTATAGAAAATCGTTTCATCTGTGAAAAAATACAGTTTATTTCTTTTCTCCCAATTTGGTTACCTTTTATTTCCTTTTGTGGGGGGTCTTATTCATTGGCTAGGACTTTCAGCATGATATTAAAAAGGAGTGGTGAGAGAGGACATCTTGCTTTGTTTCTGAGTGAAAGGATTTTAATTTCTCAAAATTCTTGTTTACATTTGATTTTTTTTTTTAGAAATTCCTAGTTTCAGGCATAAGCATTTTTTTATCCATTTGCATTTTCTGAGTTATCAGTGAAATTAGGCATATCCATATATTTATAATTACATTTTAGATTATGTGTTTTTGTGAATTCCCTTTTCATTTAACTCTCCATTTTTTGCAGGCATTGGGCATTTTATGAATTGCTAAAAATAAGTTTGAAAGTTAATGTATATACTATTTAATAATTTTAATAAATACAGACACTTGTAAGGAGAACATATAAAAACTATAATTTTAACTGGGCTCGGTGGCTTGCGCCTGTAATCCCAGCACTCTGGGAGGCCGAGGTGGGTGGATCACGAGGTCAAGAGATGGAGACCATCCTGGCTGACACAATGAAACCCTGTCTCTACTAAAAAAATACAAAAAATTAGCCGGGCGTGGTGGCGGGCGCCTGTAGTCCCAGCTACCCGGGAGGCTGAGGCAGGAGAATGGCGTGAACCCAGGAGGCGGAGCTTGCAGTGAGCCGAGATCGCGCCACTGCACTCCAGCCTGGGCCACAGAGCAAGACTCCGTCTCAAACAAACAAACAAACAAACAAAAACAAAAAAATCACTATAATTGTACTGCTCAAATTAACCATTTTAATATGTTAGTATCTGTCTATATATATATGCCAATTTAAAATATTTCTATCATATTACATATATTTCATAGAACTAAATTTTATTTAAAAATATAAGACAACTAAACAATGCCAAATATTCATGTATCATTTAAATTTCAAATCAAGCAGAAAGACTTCAGCAATGTTATTAATTACATTATGATAAATTTAATTTTAATAAAATATATTTTGCCATTTGAATTTACTGTAATAGTTGATTTCATAATTAGACAAGAGGAAAAAATTAAACATGAGTCATCTTGATCAATAATCAAACATAATATTAACCATCTACAATATTTATAATAAAAAGTCCAGGCTAGACATGAAGTCAAAGAACAATTTATCTATTTAATAAATAATATCAATGTCAAAGAAAATTTCAAAGTAAGGATTCTTAGTGGCTGATACAATGTCTGGCACATAACAGGCATTTGACAAATTGACAATTGTTTGAATAAGCAATGAATTAATTTATAGAAAGTTGTTAAATTCCCATTAAAATACAGGCACGAGTGGCCTCTATCACCACACTGTTAGACTTTATTTTAATACTCAACTTATGTAATAGTTTGAGAAAAGGTTAAGTGTAAACATCAGGTGTTAGGAAGCAACATTATCACTATTTGCTTATGCTAAAATTGTTATTTGTAAAATCCAAAATGACTGAAAAAGTGTTAGAATTAATTATAGTTCTCTGGATGTGACCTATTGATGCAAATACATTGATAAATAAGAAACTAAGTGAATAGAGATTATGATGAAAAATGAAAAAAAATTGGACTAATATTATTTATGAAAATATAAAATACTTAAAGTTAACAAGGAAAAGTTATAGCCAATATGAGTCTTCTTCAACAAATGACTTGTAAAGGTACAGATGTGTATAGATTCCTTTTTAGATATAGAGAAAACTGTTTTGTGGGATTGTTTCTGAGGATCCTGATTACATATCTCTTTTTTTAAAAAAAAATTATTTATTTATTTACTTTAAATCTGATTCTCACTCTGTCACCCAGGCTGGTGTGCAGTGGTGCAATCTCAGTTTACTGTGACTTCTGCCTCCGGTTTTCAAGTGATTTTCGTGCCTCAGCCTCCCCTGTAACTGGGATTACAGGCACACGCCACAATGATCACCTAATTTTTGTATTTTTAGCAAAGATAGGGTTTCGCCATTATGTCCAGGCTGGTCTCGAACTCCTGACCTCAAGTGATCCACTTACTTGGGCTTCCCAAAGTGCTTACAGATGTGAGCCACCACGCCCAGCCCAAATTACATCTCTCTGAATCATCAACTAATTCTGCATTATTATTCCACTATCTTTCTTGAGAGAGATGTGTGTGTGTGTGTGTATATATATGTGTGTGTGTGTGTGTATATGTGTATATATAATATATTTAGGTTTATATATTATTTATTATACATATATGTATAATACACACACACACACACACACATATATATATATATATGACAGAAGGCAAGGTCCTAGAAATACTCCTCACCAGTTAGAGGCTTTCACTCACAAAACAAAGCAGTCCCCTTTGGACTCTCAGTTGCAACTCTTTTACCCGCACCAGAAGGTGACATAAATTTTATATCTTACAAATGTAGTCGGGGCAACATTCTATTCATCTTTCACCACCAGACTCATACTGCATACCCACCAGTACTCAGATCACCAGGAAGGAAAACAATTCTTACAAGAACAAACCTGAAAGAGTGAGAGAGAGAAATTAGAGACAAAGCTCCATTGTAGCCTCTGAACTAGAGTAGTATACTAAAAGAACATTTCAAGCTTCACCTACCACTTATTTTAAAAAATCCCTTTCATCCTTTTCAGTCCTAATCTCCTAATTACAACAATTAAACTATGCCAATCTTTAATTTACTTTCATTGCTGCCGGTTAGAAATCCACCCAAAAGTGTTGCTACTAAGCTGAAATCACACGAGGAAACGGAGGTAGTAATAACCCCACATCCCTCTACCCGCAGAAAGAAGGGGTCAGTCTTTATCGTGAAACTAGTTCAAAGCATGTGATCTTTAATTTTAACTCCATGAAAGTATACACTAGACATTCAATAAATATCTTTTAAATAAAAAGTCAATACATAACATGTTACATTGGGCACATTCATAAGGGTCACCGGTTCATTTCTCCTCTCTAGGGTAGACAATTGCATTTACACAATATGATTAACAATGACAGCTTTAAAATGAAGACACCCACAGGACCTGTTTTACATTGTCGTCATAAGGATTAAAGCAAGTATTATTATCATTATTAAGAAAAGGAAGAGATGTCCTACTCCATCAAGAAACTATTCCCTGCAATGGGAACTACTTGCTGCTCCTCCTGATAAAGAGGAGCAATGCCAAAAAGGAAGGGAAAAAAGAAATTCGGCTGTCAATATAAAAAAGGCAAAGGGCTGAAAATTACATAAAACCAAGAACTTCAAACTTTTTGTTTGGATTAAGACTCCAACAAAGGAGTGGTTTCTATGCCTTCATACATATAGGGAGAACAGGGAAGAAATGGAAAGCAGTTATACCATTACATATAATTTTAAAGATAAAGAGATGTCAAGATCTTGTATTATCAGAATATCATTATCAAGCAAAACAACCAGTTAAAATTAAAGACTTTTTAGACAGTCAAGGTAATTGTGCAGGTAATAGCAACAATAGCTGCATCTTAAGAGATTCTTTCTATAAATAAAATTCCCAAGTATAATTTTATAGACACACACAGACGTGATAAGTATAGTTGTTAGTGTGAGGACCTATAATGGTTCTAAGATTCTCTCTCTCTCTTTCTCTCTCTAACAATGTTGTAGCTTTAATCACTTAACTTTTAGTTCTTTAAATTAATTTACATTAATTATTTGGAGATTTTATATTTTAGATTTCAAGTGTTTATATGAATAAATTAATTAAAAATAAATTAATTTAATTGCTGTAAGTTTTAATTATGCTTCTTACGTCTCTCAAATTTATCTCTAGAGGACCTTTATATTTAATATTAAACTTTTTTCTGACACTTTTTTCCACTTGTGATCAGCGGTATTTTTTTTTTTTTTAAATTACTGCCTAGTCTCTCTGGTCACAGAAAAACTATTGGCTTTCATATATTGGCTTTCATATATTAACTTTTTATTTAACCATAATCACAGAAGGTTTTATATGTTTTATTATGTTAAAAAAATACTTATTTAAGGGCTGCAAGAAGACAGTACTAGGCAAATTGACAAATCATTATGTGCTCTTTTTATGTCTGAACATTGCTCCACTCGGAACTTTTTCTTTTTCTGGTTTGTTGAGTAATTTTGAAAAAAGTAGAGTGAATCTGATAGTTTAAGCATCATTATCTGGATATGGATGATCTCTATACCTTTGTAGAAATTTTTTTGTGAACCTAAAACAGATTTAAAAATATAAGTTTTTTTAAAAACCAGAGTAATCTTGCTTTATTGAATTAATTTCAATACCTTATTTTTATTTGAATTAATTTCAACACTTCATTTTCTATTTACTGGATTATTATGAAACCACAGAAATTATCTTTATCCTTAAAAATGAAATTACAACAAGATTGTTTTTAGAAACTTTAAAAATCTCTCTCATGACTTTTGGTCATTGACATGTTTCTACTATCATTGATATGGGGGGAATCATGTCCTCTCAAGATTCATGTGTTGAAGCCCTAACCCCAGCACTTCAGATGTGACTGCATTTGAGATTGGATTTTTAAAGAGGTGGTTAAGTTATAAAGAGGCTCTTAGGTGTGCGTTAATCCAGTGTCACTGGTGCCTTTATGAGAAGAGGAAGTGTGGACACACGGAGAGGTCAGATAGACCAGCACACAGACACAAGACCATACAAGGACACAGCAGGGAGGTGACCATCTGCAAACTAGGAGAGGTCTCAGAAGAAACCAACAGCACTGACATCTAAATCTGGGATTCCAGCCACCAGAACTGTGAGAAAACACACTTCTGTGGTTTAAGCAACATCTCTTGTATATAGGGATGATAACTCTAGCAAAGTCATATAATTGTTATATGTTCTTTAGAGGTATATGACATACTACCTTTTAAATAACGATTTCTTTATTGTTAATCCCATATTCTCATACCAAGATGTAAATAAAAGTTTAACAATTCTAGTAAGCAGGCTGATTGTATTCACAGTAATTGAATGACTTCATAATAATCACAGCGAGGACAAAGCCACTATTTACATATTTTAGTAGTGTGAATCACTGAATAGACAGAAATGTTCTCTCTTGCAAGGGGATTCATCTTGGAGACCTCTTCATAAGCAGGAATTATTTGCTGCCCAGGCTAGAACTTCCATCATGAGGATACTTAAAGCCTCGTCTTACCGTAGGGGGCTCCGGATGCTGTAGATATAAAGCACAAGAGAGCCCAGTCCATGGGCCGCCCAGAGATCCTGTCTCCTAAATCAGCCCTATACCTCACCGTTTGTAATCCAAATCACCAAGGTCAGTGGGGCCCCTAGAACTTCCTACTCCTTAGAGCCTGGGCTAGACTTTATTTTGTAGGCCAGGAAGACTGCTCTTTATTTTCACTACTGATTTTCTTTTTCTATTCATAATTTTATTTTTACCCTTAAAATGAAAATTTAGAAAGCAGTGAGGCAGAGTGCAGGTTTAAGTTATGACATTTAAGAATGTAAGGCTCTTCTTTACAATATTTTCCCCCAAAGAATGTCTAGCAGTCCTTAATGACGCTAATAGTAACATTTCTGACATTATTTTTGAATCATATTCCCAGAGTTTTATTTTTCTTTTATGTAGGTTTTGTGAAATCTTTTCCCTTCCCACTTTTGATATTTCATCTGATGTATGGTCTAGTTTATTTCTAATATTACTTATTTTTGTTTTTCTATAACTTTGTTCCACAAAGAAGCTTCACAATACACTTTTATTGTCTTAAAAGTAATAAATCAATATTAAATTTCTCATCCATCCTCTTTAGCAAAAATAAGGTCCAAATTTGGTATTTTGACAAAAAAACATACTTTATGCTGAAGTTTTAGAATGTTAAATTTATTTTCCCCTTTTCTATTTCATCTGCTTTAAATAAAAAATTATGTGCTATACCACATTTATGATCTGTCTGCTGTTACTTCTTTAATAAACAGAGAAAAAAAATACTTTGGAAATCAGTCTAAGGAGAAATGGAGGTGTTCAGGGAAGTTCAGAGGATTGTGTCTATTGGATTTGAAAGTGTAAGTATGTTCTTTGTTCATGATAAGGGCTTATTAAAATCCTCAATGCCACCATTCTTACTCATCAAATTGTACCTGAGGCTGAGGTTGACATCAGTATGACTGACACGTTGATTTAAAACAATCAGAAATTGCCTTAGGAGCCTGAATATGTGAAGCCAGTGCTATGTTTGAATTCTTTTCTTTAGGGAGATTTGGTTATAAAACCATACACAGCCCAAAATTTGAATGTTTTGAAAATAGTTTCAAAACAAGGATAGGTAGATGCCCCAGATATTTAATGACTTTTACTTTACCATTTCACAGTAGAGATGGCCTCAAACACTTGCTTTTCCTCTACAGGAAGAATTTGCACTGGGACTGGAGTCTAAAAGTCATTATATGTGTGTATGAGTGTGAGTCTGTGTGTGTGTGTTTTATAGGTTGACTTAAACTTAATATTACATAATTTTATTTTAATAACAGTCAAAAAATAATGAAGTATGGCCAGGCATGGTGGCTCATACTTGTAATCCCAGAAGCTTGGGAGGCTGAGGTGGAACGATTGCTTGAGGCCAGGAGTTCAAAACCAGTCCGGGCAACATAATGAGACACTATCTCGACAAAAATCAGTTAGGCATAATGGTGCATGCCTGCAGTCCCCAGATACTTGGGAGGCTGAGGTGGGACAATCTCCTAAGCCAAGGAGGTAGAGGCTGCAGAGCTATGATTACACCACTGCACTCCAGCCTGGGTGACAGATGGAGACTCTGTCTCAAGAAGAAGAAGGAGAGGAAAAAGAAGAGAAAAAGAAGAAGAGGAAGAGGAAGAGGAAGAGGAAGAGGAAGAAGAAGAAGAAGAAGAAGAAGAAGAAGAAGAAGAAGAAGAAGAAGAAGAAGAAGAAGAAGAA